>NC_090647.1:46237783-46385283 GCF_040937935.1 Hyperolius riggenbachi
AATGCAGCAGTCTCTCTGGAATCTGCTGCCTCAGGTCATGTGTGATATGTCAGTTCCTATACGGAGTCATGATGACCTGTTGAACTTCTTAACCCTTGAATAGGTATACGGATATATCCATAGATACATTTATTCGAGGAAAAGTCTTTTTAACCACTTAAAGGGATACTGTAGGGGGGTCAGGGGAAAATAAGTTGAACTTACCCGGGGCTTGTAACTGTCCCCCGCAGACATCCTGTGTTGGCGCAGCCACTCACCGATGCTCTGGCCCCGCCTCCGGTTCACTTCTGGAATTTCAGACTTTAAAGTCTGAAAACCACTGTGCCTGCATTGCCGTGTCCTCGATCCCGCTGATGTCATCAAGAGCGCACAGCGCAGGCCCAGTATGGTCTGTGTCTGCGCAGTACACTCCTGGTGACATCAGCGGGAGCGAGGACACGGGAGTGCAGGCGCATCGGTTTTCTGACTTTAAAATCAGAAATTCCAGAAGTGAACTGGAGGCGGGGCCGGAGCATCGGTGAGTGGTTGCGCCAACACAGGATGTCTGCGGGGGACCATTAGAAGCCCCGGGTAAGTTCAGCTCATTTCCCCTCCCCCCCCCCCCCTACAGTATCCCTTTAGTACCAAGTGGCGTGGACACGGCGGCAGCCCCAGGACCGCCTAACACCGATCAGCGTACAGTCCTGAGGGCGGGGTTTGCAGTAGATCGCACAGGCATCTCTGCTTGGATGACGGAGCTCCGCCTTCAATCTCCCAGCGGTGATCACTGTACCGCGATGCGATCTAAGGCAGCGCAGTACTGGGGACAGCCGTGTGACGCAGCTGTTCCCCTGGGACACAGAAGCGCAATCGGCTCTCTTTGGTTGAAGCCTATGACAGACGATCGCTGTCATAGGCTGGTTAGGGGAGGGAGAGGGAATTATAAAAATATATAAAAAAAAAACAAAACCGTATTATTAAAAAATAATAAAATAAATATTTATAAAAATTAAACAAACACTCCTGGGAGCCATCACCGCCCACCAACAGAAATCTCTGTTGGTGGGCAGAAAAGGGGGGGGGGAATAACTTGTGTGCTGCGTTGTGCAGCCCTGCAGCTAGGCCTTAGGGCCCGTTCAGATCACAAATGCGGATGGCCATGCGTGCGGAACGCATGCGGAAACGCAACGCGTACGAACGCACGCCATCCGCGTTTGTGTGCGTTGCGTGGCTGATCCCATCACTGAAAAGTGAATGGGACAGCCACGCGTTTTAGCAAAATCTGCGTGCAGCATGCGTTCCCGGACCGCATGCAGTGTGAACATCAGACATTGCACTCTATGCAATGTCTGATGTCGTGCGTGTCGGCCACCTGCACGTGTTTCCAAAACGCGGCTGGAAACACGTGCAGTGTGAACGGGCCCTTAAATCTGCAGTGGCCTAATTACCAACAAATGGCTTGTTGTTTAGGGGGGTTTAACACTCAAGTGGTTAAAGATGAGCATAATCTTTTAACGTATTAAAAGTGTGAAAATGGTTCTCAACTCTTCAAAAAAGTCCATCTTTATGAAAACCTCTCACAATAAACAAGAAAGTGCAGTATCCACATGGAGATAGAGGATCGTTTGTGTTTGAGGCTCAAACATAAAGGCTCATAAGCATAATAACCTTTAAATTGTTCCTGAGCCGAAGCTCGCGTACAAAGTCAGATACTTACATTAAAGTGGTCTGAAAGTCAGCATTTCTACTTAGCTCTAAAGATTTCTTACAAAGCTATTTTTACTATCCCAGAAAAAATTTGCAGCAGAACATCACTGAAATGGTTAAACAAAGCACTTTGTCCTGCTATGTAAAGGCTATTCAGCTTCAAATCCGCATCCAGACTGGAGATAACAGTATCTTTGTTTACATTTCAGTGTTGAAACATTTGTGTGTAATGCTAGGTACACACCATACAATTTTCTGGCAGATTTACCTGCCAGATCAATTATTTCCAACATGTCTGATCAATTGTTTCAATTGTTTTTTTTGATTGTTTTTTTTTTTAATCGATTTTTCGTTTAGTTGCATGAAAATTGATCAACAAAAAAAATCTAAAATGATTAAAAAACTATTTGAAAATCAAAATTCAGATCGGACATGTTGGAAATAATCGATCTGGCTGGTAAATCTGCCAGAAAGTTGTATGGTGTGTACTGTACCTAACATAACAAGTAAAAAACTGCCCGGCCATGATCCAGGAAGAGGAGCTGCATGGCCCCAATGTGAAGGGGGGGGCGCCCTCAGCGCGGGGGGGGGGCTTCCGACCACCGAGGGAAGCCGCAATAGGATCCTGAGGCTCTCCTCTCTTCAGGGTAAGTATCTGATTTTGAACCAGAGCTCGGCTGATACAAATCCTGCAATAGAGCTGCAGTGTTTCTACTTCCTGCCTTCATGGAGGCAGACATAGGGTTAACTTCCTGTGTTTACCAATTAGCTGCTCTGCCATGGCAGAGGGGATTCCTCAACTGATGCAGCTGAGAGATCAAATTGCAGTGGTGATTAGTCACTCTCTAAAGACATACAGGGTGTATTTCTCTAGGTTTTTCTTCCGTCCTGTACAAGAGTTCAGGTCCACTTTAACACTAAGGCCCATATGCAATTCACTTTTCCTCCTGAGTTTTCTCCTTGGAGATAATTTTTCTTCTTCAATTTAAAATAACTTTTTAGCACTTTGCAATAGAAAAAGTACTGAAAAGTAGGTGAAAAAGTACTGTCAAAATAACTTTGAGTATTTGTTTGCTTGGTGGTGGTTTAAAAAGCATTTTATTTTCAAGTTGAGAAAATATCACCAAGGAGAAAATTGAGGTGAAAAAGTGACTTGCATATGGCCCTAAGTGAGGAGCCGTCAGTGTATGTGAATGTGATTGGGTGGCATCCAGCTCGTGCTGTAAGATGAGGACACGGCTGAGGCCATCGCCCGCACAGCATACGGCGCTCTGCATCTTTCCTCCATGCAAATTCCAGGCGGCCGTCCATTACATTCCCTGGCAATGGCTGCAGATTAGTAAGTGAATCAGAAAACAAATTGGTCGTGGGCGTCAGGCATAATCCATTTGGGTGATTTGTCCCCGTCCGTTCCTGCAGAATCTCTCCCGTTCTGTAATTTGCGAGACGCCGCTGCAGCTAAAGGCCGTCACAGCCGGCTATAAATTACCGCGCCGGCTGGATTTTCGGCAGGTTTAAACCCTGTTTTCAATTTGATTCCACAGTCCCTTTTTATCCTTCCTTGAGACAAGCTAATTATAATTAGCCCTCCAGTAATGCCGAGCCCATAAAACAAGTTCCTGTGGAGTTCCCTTTACTGGCTGGCGAGGACCAGAACCAGATTTACTCATCCTTGTGCATACGCAGTTGGGTCCTCTTTGTGCCTCGTGCATGCCCAGTTGTGTACTTGATGCTGGTCCAGGTGGCTTCCTTAGTGCGGCGTTTGCGCTCACAGCACTAAGAGCAGTGCTTGGTAATTGGAGCAGTGTACACACAGCAGCATGCAGGATCAAAGTGCGCATGCGCAAAGCATACTATATCTGGTTGAAAGGACCCGACCAGAGGGGGTCGGGGCCTAGCGCGAGAGGAATTCTAAAAAAAAATAGACGTGGGGTGGGGGACACTAGACGGTGGATGCAGTCCTTGACTGGATAACATTGCTATCACATGTATGTACTCTACTTGTCAGGTTTTTTTATTTTTATCTATCTATTTTTAGCTTGGACATCCATTAAAGCCTATTTACACAATTTTAAAGTTATTTTTGTCCCCCCTCCCAAAAAAACCCACAGATTCATTCAAGGTTCCCATGATGACCGCACACTTGCGCTTATGGCTTTATCTCTGTAGACTTCTAGAATATAGCTGCCAGGTTTTTACAGCGGCCCAGCCTCCCGCTTGGATTTCTGTAAGGGTCGTGGCACTCATGTGGCATTGCTGGATTGGCGCAGGGGTTTTTGGGATGCCTTGTGGGAGAAGTTGTGGAATGGTACAATGCATGAGACAAACACCCGGGTTCAACCAGACAATGAGTTATTTCCCCTCCTTTATTGCTAATTTAGCAGCTTGAGCAGTTACAGCACAAGCCTGGGCACTGGATAAAGGGCAGGAGCCGGAAATGCGCGCCAGGCTTTTGCTGTTTCTGCTCATGCTGCTACATTGGCCTTAAATAGGAAACGCATCCCATTGTCTGGCTGAACCCTGGGCTTTGTCTCATGAATTGTACACTTGCATGGGGGTTGATGGATAACCTTTTGCCACCTGGAGGTTCCCATTGAAAAGTTTGGTATATCCATCAGCGAGCATGCAGTTACTGCTGTTATTGTTGTTAGGTATTGTGGGAGGGGCCTGCATTTTAATGAAAAGTGGGGTCATGCACCCCCCAAAGTTGAGGTAGAGTAGGGAAGGGGAGGTGGGGAAGGGAGATAGTTTTGCTGTTCAGGTGTCCTTTCCCCACAACCCACCCCCTCGAACATTATGTGCTCTTATATTGAGGAGTGCAGTTTTTAAGGACCACATTTTTCCAGCTGTTTAGCATGGCTCCCAACTGTCCCTCTTTTCATGTACAGATCCGTTTAAATATATGTTTTTTTCTACTGAAAAATGTGCTTAAAGTGAACCTAAAGCCGATAAAAAAAATGAGATTAACTCACCTGGGGCCTCCCTCAGCCCCCTGCAGCCGGTCGGTGCCCTCGCAGCTCCGCTCCGATGTCCCAGGACCCGCCGGCGAGCACTTCCTCCTGGCCGCAATAGCAGCATAAGGGGCGATATACAGGCTGGGAACGCGAACAATCACTCGCGTTCCCATGCCTGTCGGCCGGTGACGGCCAAACCGGAAGTGCTCGCCGGCGGGTCCAGAGGCATCGGAGCGGAGCTGCGAGGGCACCGATCAGCTGCAGGGGGCTGAGGGAGGCCCCAGGTGAGTTAATCTCATTTTTTTTTTTATCAGCTTTAGGTTCACTTTAAATGACTACTGTAGGGGGGTCTGGGAAAATGAGTTGAACTTACCCGGGGCTTCTAATGGTCCCCCGCAGACATCCTGTGCCCGTGTAGCCACTCACTGATGCTCTGGCCCCGCCTCCTGTTCACTTCTGAAATTTCAGAATGAAAACCACTTCGCCTGTGTTGCAGTGTCCTCACTCCCGCTGATGGCACCAGGAGTGTATAGCACAAGCCCCGTATGGTCTGTGCCTAAGCAGTACACTCCTGGTGACATCAGGGGAAGCAAGGACACGGCAACGCAGGCGCAGTGGTTTTCAGACTTCAAAGTCTGAAATTCCAGAAGTGAACCGAAGGCGGGGCCGGAGCATCGGTGAGTGGCTGCGCGGGTACAGGATGTCTGTGGGGGACCATTAGAAGCCCTGTGTGTTCAACTCATTCTCCCCCGACCCCCCCCACCCCCACCCCTACAGTGTCCCTTTAGGGTTTCTAGATAGATGATAAGTAGTTGGGGCCCGTTTACACTGTGTGCGTTTTGTGTCACAAACAACATCCTAGAATTGTAAGGCCATTGAAAATCATTGGCCTGTTCCCATCCAATGCGTTTTTCAAAGCTCAATATTGGTTTTTTTTTTTTTTTTAAAGAAAAAAACCTGACAGCATGCAGCCATTTTCCACACACCACATGCATTGGTCTGTTGCCGAACAAAGCCCCGCCCTGAGCAACGCAGGCCTGTAAAACAAACGTGCGTGTTGTCTGGTAAACAATTTCTAATGGCCTCGGGCTATTAAATCTGTCTCCACAGAGAAAGTATTATTGCAATGACTGAAAGTAATATTCCTGTCACATAAAAATGTGATCCTCTTTAGAATGTAATAATGGCATGTAGTCCCATAGCAGAGACACAGCCGCGTTGTAAACATGAATTGTAATTGGACGCGGTGCTGTGCAAGTTTCTACCTCACACGAAGCCAGTGATTTTCCCATGTAAGCCCTTTACCTCAGGATTTCCGCGGCAGCCCCTAATCCGCGGGGTTGTCTGTTGTGCGGCCGCTTCTGCAGGACTTCCAGCGCAGCGAGAGAAAATCCATGCCTCAGACGTACAGCTGTGCAATTAAACGTCCTTCTCCACAAAAAGTTGCCTGCGATTTGCGCTCCTCCTAATCATGGTAATTTAGCAGATTTTTGTAATCACCTGCCTTCCACGGAAACGTCTTGATTGCTGTTTCTCCGTCCGTACTGTTTGCTGCTGGAATTTACATCTAATGAGAGCGGCGTTCATTAGCCGTCATTGTATAGGGGTGGTCCGACTTTCCGAGAGAGTTGTTTGACGCTCTCCTTCCCTGACGTTGCTTTACATTTTTTCGTAACAAAACAAAAATTTCCAGGATAACTGTGTTCCGGAACTATTATTACTGTTAATTTATATAGCGCCAGCATCTTCCGTGGCGCTGTACAACAGAATAGAGGGTATAATAATATAATGCTGGGAACACACGATGCAATTTCCCAACCGATCAACGGGATTGACTGATTATTTCGGACATGTCAGATCCGTTTCCGATCGAGAATGGAATCCATTTTGCGAAGTTATCATCCGAAAATCTATTCCTTTATTGATAGAGAACTGTTTGGACATGTACACATGGTACAACCGCTTACCCATCGATCTGGGGAGAAATTGCATCGTATGTTCTAAGCATAAGTTAACAATACAAGACAATGGTGGATTACCTCTGATGTAGTGAACAAATAAAGTACAAGTTTTGACATAGTTATACAAAAGCATTACACATTGACTAAGGCTAATTTCACACCAGGACGTTGCGTTAGAGGGGGCGTTAAGGTCGCATAACGTCCCCCTAACGGAACGCCTGGTGGTGCTGGATCTGGACGTCAGAGTGAGCCGCGTTGTGCAGCTCACTCTGGCGTCAGTGATGCCGTGATGCGCACTCTTGTGCGCATGCGGCATCACGTGGTCCTGCCGGCCAATCGCCGCACAGAGCGGCCGCTCCAGGTAGTAAACACTGCACGTCACAACGTGCAGTGCATATTAATTAGCCATGTGCCTGGCCGCTCTCCGCTCCTCCACAAGATTACTGAGCATGTGCAAGCAGTCTGTCTAAAGTACTGCATGCAGTACGTTGTCTTGTGACGCAGCGTTACAATGTAACGCAACGTCCGCACTGTGAACAGCCCCATTGATTTTTCATTACTGTGCGGTGGGCTGCGTTACAGGCTGCTCTAACGTGCGCCTGTAACATCCCACTGTGAAACCAGCTTAAAAGTCTAAAGGTATAAGGGATAGGGCAATAGGTGAAGGGAAGCAGTGTATGAGATTTTAAAAATGGTGTTCAGTGGCTGAAGTGTCCTAAGTAGGAGAGTATGCTTGCCTGAAGAGTTAAGTTTTAAGGTTGCGCTCAAAAAGGGTAAGTGTGGGTGAGTGGCGAATGTGTGTTGAGGAAGGGTGTTCCATAGGATGGGAGAGGAAGGAGCTGAAAGGTCGATTTGGGCATCGTCAGTGTATGGGTGATATTGGAAGCCAAATGAACTGATGAGCTGACCAAGACCATAAGTGTAGATAGAGAAAATGAGAGGTCTGAAGACTGAGCCTTGGGGGAACACCAACAGTGAGGGGTCGTGGAGAGAAGGTGTTGCTGGAGTGAGTGAATTTTGAAGGTCCTATCTATCCGATTTCGATCGATTTGATCTATCTGACAGGATGGAAGATCTAGGTCGATCTGCTGCTGGCAGGAGATCGAAGGCCCATAGAGTTGCATTGGATCTAATGGTGCAGTAATGCCTTTAGATCGATTTTCAATAGATTTCCAATAGATTTCATCCTGAAATCTATTGGAAATCTGTTCCTAGTGTGTGGCACACATCAGATAAGTTTCTGTCAGATTGAATCTGACAGAAATCTATCTGATGGTCAAATCTGCGGCAAATCTATCAGTGTATGGCCACCTTAAAGCTGGCCATACACTGGCCGATTTGCGCCCGTTTTGACAGCAGATTCGATCACTGGGATCGAATCTGCTGCCAATCGTTCGCACTGAACTCACCCGCGATCCGATTTCCTCCCGAAATCGGATCGGTCCGTCGATCGCGCCGTGCGGGAAATTACCCTCGATCGCCCGCGGGTAGGGAGCGCGTCGTTAGCGGCAGCCGATCCGATCAAGTCTACATTACCTGACGCTGGCTCCCGGGCATCTTCTCCGCACTGCACCGCTCTGTTCCTGCTTCCATCCCAGCGTACATGAACTTCCTGTGTCACTCCAGTGACCAGGAAGTTCATACAGAGGGCGCTCTATTTGAACTTCCTGGTCACGGAGTGACACAGTGTACCCTGGGATGCGGTGCGGGATGCTGGGATGCGGTGCAGCGCGGAGAAGAGGACCCGGAGCCAGCTTCAGGTAATGTATACAGGGGGGCAGGCAGCAGGAACAGCTCAACAGATTGTGATCGGTTTCAGCCTGAAACCGATTCACAATCTGTTTGCAGTAAAGGCTGCCATACGATCCCTCTCTGATCAGTTTCGATCAGATAGGGATCTGTCAGTTGGTTGATCTAATGGCAAATCGACCAGTGTATGGCTAAGTCAGAAAGAGAAAGGGATTGACTTTGTGCAGTACTGTTCTGAAAATCAACCACTTTCTCAATCGGGAACAGACCGCAAATGACGGAATATTTTCATCAACCTGACGACCTGACTGAGAAAATAGCTTCATGTGTTATCCTGTTTTAGTTCTAGAATAGCGGTGCATGAGTTGTCTGTGCCAAAACCGTTCAGCTGGAAGCCTGGCTGATAAAGCCCAGTTATGGAATGCGCACCTTGGAATCTCTTCACCTTGTGCTGAGGTTCTCCAAGCTTAAAGCCGCTGGTAATCCTCCTCGCCACCGCAGGACCCCTCTATCCTCACTCAGCAGCTTGAACTTCTGACCCAACACCAAATAGCAGCTTCTCTGGGAACTTTCATGACAATAGTGTGGAAGAGCAGAGCAGTGATTGATGGAAGCACAACAGAGCTTTATTTCTTCCATGTTTATTCAGATGTCCCAGAGGCAGAAACACAAGTGGGCAGCTTAATCCCCTCTTTATGTTCCCTCACTGTCTGTTATCAGTTCAGAGATCAATTGCAGAGCACATTATACAGTGTGCTGAGGCTACTGTGTAGGCTAACAGACCGATGCCAAGGCGCCTTTTATTTACTTTTAATTTGGAATACTGTAGTGCAGGGCTTTTCAGTCCTTTCACTAATTGTACCACTTTTATCACCTGAAAATGTAAAAGTACCACCCGTGCACAGTAGAGCGGACCTGCTCAGGCTCGGCTGTGTCCATCAGAATCCAAGTGGAGAGCTGCAACTGCGTATATGCAGGTATGCTGACAAGGAGATCTTTGGGCATCCTATCGCTGTATCCCCTCTACTGTGGAGGAAGGAGGAAGCCTCTTTAGCCCCCGAGGTCCTCGCTGTGCTGCCCTTCAGAATAGTTCAGACCTCAGATCAACAGTAACCTGACAGCCACTGTGCACCTTTCGCCTGGCTGTCTCTTCACCACTGATCTGAGGTCTGAAGTATGTCGCAGGGCAGCACAGTGAGGAGCCAGCAAGGGGGAGCTGAACTTTGTGGAGGCAAGATGGGACCAAGACAAGTGGCAGGCAAACCTGGTGTGTACCACCTGGCCAACTGCAAAGTACCACTGGTGGTACGCGTACCACAGGTTGAAAAGCCCTGCTGTAGTGCGTTGAGATGCTAAGAACTTCTTTTGGACTTTTATTCGTGTCCTGTTTCTACATCATTACGAATGTCAATCATTTCCTGTCCTGAAAGGAAGTGGTGAAATTAGAGATGGAAAAGGGCCGTAGACACGCTAGACTAAAGTCGCCACAAATGAGCAACGTTGCGCGAATGACATCACCCGGAAAAAAGAAATGCCCAATATCGATCTCTCGTCATCGTTTGGCTATATTTTTCAGGATTGTTGTACGATACGGCAAAAGCTGTTGTTTAGCGTGTGTATGTAGCTTAATGGTGGCCACTACTGATGATTTGCCAAACAATCGTATACGAATGATTCTTTGTATGAACTATCGGAAATAATCATTTGGGACCACTAATGGACACAAATCTTCTAACCAATCCGATCAGATTAATGAAATCGATCTGATTTGACTGTTCGGTTTGCTCTCACCTGTCTGCCGTATGTCCCATCACTTTTCCTCCCCGGTGTCTTCATCGCTTCCTGGTCCCCAGATACCTGTGTGACATAATGCAGGGGATAGATGCCACGTGCCTCTAGTGGTCACGTCGCTCCTAGTGTCTGTCCCCTGCATTACATCCCACGCCCAAGAGATATGGAAGTGAAGAAGATGGAGCAGCAGAGACGGGGACCACGCAGCGGAGAGGTGGACCTGAACTCATGCACAGCACAGAAGGATAACAGATAGAAGTGCACACTGTATGTATTTAGAGAGTTTAGCCAGTCGATTTGCCCCTCACCTGTTACTAATCACAAGTTGTAATTTGATCTCAGCTCAGGAATCTCCTCGGCCATGGCAGAGCAGCTACTTTGTAAACACAAGATGTTAACCCTATGGCTGCTTCCATGAAAGCAGGACGTAGAAACATTGCAGCTTTATTGCAAGATTTTTATCAGCTGTAACAAAGAAATTATTTTCTTTTAAGAGACTCTGTAACAAAATGTTCAGCCTTATTTCTTGTATCCTATAAGTTCCTATACCTGTTCTAATGTGGTCTGGATTACTGCAGCCTTTTCTAGTGGCACTGTCTCTATAATATATCTAATCTCCTTTTCTTCGTCAAGCTTTGTGGACCCAGAGCGGAATGGGCTGCCTCTGTTGTAATGAATACAAGTTATGCACGCCCCCTGCAGGCTCTGTGTGCTTTTATTACTCACAAAGAAGACCGGGTCTCTGCTCTCAGTTTCAGCTTGAGGGGGGAGGGAGCTACCTGTCACATGCTGAGAAACTGTGAAAATCCCAGACTGGAGCGCAGATAATTCACTGTGTAATAAAAACTGGAAGTATACTGTAACATGACTGATAGATATAAATTAAAACACACACACACACACACACTCTCTCTCTCTCTCTCACTCACTCACTCACTCACTCACACTCACTCACTCACTCACTCACTCACTCACTCACTCACTCACACACACTCACACACACTCACACACACTCACTCACACACACTCACAAACACACTCTCTCTCTCTCTCTCTCTCTCTCTCTCTCTCTCTCTCTCTCTCTCTCTCTCTCTCTCTCACACTCACACTCACACTCACACTCACACTCACACACACACGTTAGCGGCCATGTTATTAAACACAGCCAGAAGGGGACTAGATCCCAGAAAGCTTGCATTATTTAACTTTATCAGTTAGCCTTTAAAAAGGTATTACTTTTACAAGACTTTGTTTTTTTTTTCTACCTACATATATTGTTTGGCTAACACGGTACAGAAACATTTTTACTACTAAACACAGCCTAACACTGGCGATTAAAAGCCAGGATCGCAGCAGGGAGCGGTGGAAACGGCAAAGAGGGATCCGGGAGATTACAGTGACGCGATTGGTATGTTTTTTTTTTATTGTACAAATTGGACACTACAGATTCTCTTTAAAGCTTATTATGCTGTATGCTTGTATTTTAAAGCAGAGAAGAAGTTCTGAGTTCAGGTCCACTTTAAGAATTCCTGAGACAATAAGGCCAATCCAGAAGCCAGCAGAATGATGTAGGATTGGGAACAGATGCCTGATTAGTTTAGATATATGGGCTTGTGGGACAAGTTTATTCCTAGTCCATGGACAACGTTAATGATATCCTGGCTTATCCCAATCCACTGACACCTTGTGTAAAGAATGCTGTCAGGGTTTGCCCAGTTAACTTCTAAACATTAAAAGGTATCTAATGAAGGAAGTTGGTCTAGAAATCGTTAAAAACTTTGCTGACAAGTCTATTATTGACTTTCCCACCCTGCTGAAGGCAGCCCATCCGATAAACATTAACCTTTGTCCAGCCCTGACACCCCTGTCCATCTCCTCCAGTCATCCTAGCCATGTCCACCTCACTGAAAGCAGAGACATGCAATAAACACAGCCATTTATCACCTGCACACAATGCACACAACTATCTCATGTGCCCATACCCTGCTATGCAAACACAGGAGGATCGATTCCTCCAGGTGACCAAAACCGATTGACCTTGAGAGGTAACAAAGCAAGCATGAGAAAGATAAGAGGTCTCGTTAAAAAGAAAATATATAACTATGTATTACAGCCATGACTAGAAAAGAGACCCTGCCACACAACAGGCCATCTCAAATCACATGTCCTGCGTTGTGCGATCATTAATGCTACTATGAACCATGTGCCTCAGAAAGCTCACATTGGCATCATTCTAGCGACATACAGATTCTAGACTTCCTTCATCTGAAATGATCGCTGATGATCACCACAGGTGAATCAGAATCAGGCAAGCGGATCGTTGAAATCAAGTCTCGTCACACACGCCCAATTTGACGTCCAAACGACCGGACGTTCAAAAGTCCAAACGACCGGTCGTTTAGAAAAATTTGACGTGTGTATGTACCTTAAAGAGAACCAGAGATGAGGCATCCTCTTGTATTTTACCTTATAAATCAGTGGGAATATGACAGTAAACACCTAATTTGCTCTTTGTTTCATTGTTCTCTGTTCTCTGTTTAATCTGACTGTTATCACCTCTGATAAGAATCCCCGACTGAGCATTCAGTCTAGCTTTGCTACGGAAAGATTATAGCTGAGTCTGCCTTCTCTGGTGTCTTTTCAAGCCCAAGCCTGCCCACTTGTGGCTCTGCTAGAATGACTCAGCTATAATCATTCCCTGCAAAGCCAGACTGAATGCTCAGTCCGGGTTTCTTATCACAGCTGATAACAGACCCTTTTAGCAGTGAGGATGAAACAGAGAGCATGGTAAGTGTTTTCTCTAATGGTCTTACTGATATATATGGTAAAATACACAAGGGTGCTTTGTCTCTGGTTCCCTTTAAAGGTGGCCATACACTGGTCGATATGGCTAACACATAGATCCCTCTCTGATCATTATCTGATCAGGGAAAGGATCTATCTTCTCGATTGCTTCCACACACTGCACACAGATTTTTCAGTCGATTTCAGCATTAAACCTTGGAAAATCTGTGAGCCTGGTGGACCCCAGTGATCCCCACGCAGATGCTTATTTTTTAGAGCAGAAAGGATGTTATGAGTTCAGGTCCACTTTAACCTGTCTAAGGAGTTTGATCGGCCCCCTGGGGGGATGAGTAGGAATATATTTTGGACCTGTAGACGGTTTTGGCGTTGTGGACATCTGCCAAATTGATGCATGTGAAGTGTGATTGTACAGATAGTCTGCTTTTAAGTAAAGGCAGTCAGTGGGTGAGCAGAGATGGATAGGTTTCCTGTGGAAAACCTTGTATTGTGAAGAGGTCCTATCTCTGAAGAGATTGTGTTTCCCAATCTGTTCAGTGACAGCAGCCCTGCTCTGTTTACTGACACTTGATCTGCTGAGAGCCAGAGGGGCTGGGACCTTTGTTAATTAAACTAGAAGAAGGATCCTGAATATTTGCCACAAACAAAGAGGACAAAGGTGAGCTGAGCTCAGGAGCTGCTGGACTTGTGGCTTTGCTCAGTGCTGTACATTCCAGCCTTATCGGTACCCTCAATGCGGACAATTCATCCACAGCACCAGCCTAATGAGCTGCTGCTACTGACAGCCCAGATAAAGCAGCAGGCCCTTAGTTTAGGAAACAAGTGGCTTTAATAAAATTCTCTGAAGCACTTAAAAGGTCACTCCACACAAAATGGATAACTTTGAAACTTTGACAAAGAGAAAGTTTCTTCCATCTCATGACTCTGACTTTACAACAACGATGACAAAACATTTGTAAAGCTCTTTTCTCCCATAGAACCCAAAGCGCATAAGCTTTTCTCAGATCAGTACATAGTGGTGCGTACACGGTTGGAAAACTTATGTGATCATAAATGCCAAATTAAACCGGTGGCTTTTCAGATTTGGTTTAAACGTGTCCAGGGTTGGAGCTGTCTTAAAGAGACTCTGAAGCGAGAATAAATCTCGCTTCAGAGCTCATAGTTAGCAGGGGCACGTGTGCCCCTGCTAAAACGCCGCTATTGCGCGGCTAAACGGGGGTCCCTTCACCCCCAAACCCACCCCCGCAAGCATTGGTCGCAAACTTGGTCGTGAGTTTTCTTTTCCTGGAGGCAGGGCTAACGGCTGCAGCCCTGCCTCCAGTCGCGTCTATCAGCGGTGCATCGCCGCCTCTCCCCCGCCCCTCTCAGTGAAGGAAGACTGAGAGGGGCGGGGGGGAGGCGGAGATACGCGCTGACAGACGCGCGTGGGGCAGGGCTGCGATCATGCGGATTTGGGGGTGAAGGGACCCCCGTTAAGCCGCGGGATAGCGGCGGTTTAGAAGGGCACACATGCCCCTGCTAACTATGAGGTCTGAAGCGAGATTTATTCTCGCTTCAGACTCTCTTTAAGTTTGGCAAGGCATTCCAAAGGGTAAGGACAGCATGACAGAAAGCTCTGGTTTCAAAGGTTTTTAGTTGGGCTCTAGGGTGGTCAAGTTATTGGTTCCTTTTGATCTGAGGTTGTGGGTGGTGTGACGCAGTTACAACAAATCCTTCAGGTATCCAGGGCCTAGGTTGTGTAGGGATTTGATTGCCAATTTTGAAGAGGATTCTCCATTTTATGGGTAGCCTGTGTAGTGAGCAAAGGATTGGTGTTATGTCGGGGTTGGAGCAGCAGCATTCTGTACTAGCTGCAGGCAGTGTAGGTCTTTATTTGGAAGGTCTGCATAGTGGGCATTGCAATAGTCCAGCCATGATGTGATGAAGGTGTAAAGTCTTCAAGCTCTTTTAGTCTGCCTCCTAGTCCTATAAGGCCCTCTCTTACATATTACAGAATTCGCAAAATGTGTTTTTGCGAATTTGTGTTCGCCACACATCTAGTGCAAGTCAGTGACAACAATTTGACATGCGTCATTGTGTGATTTTCACACTCCGAATTTTATACAGAATAAAAAATAAAAATGCCCACCTGTATGCCTTTTGTGCATAATGGACATGTGAATAGCATACGAGAAATTTGCAAGCGAATGTGAAGTTACTGTAATTACATACCATGGAAATGAACTTCGTTGGTATGCATGGAAAAATCGGAAGGCGAAAATTCTCATTAAAAAGGCAAAAAAAAAAAAAAAAATCTGGCTCCCATAGCAACAGAATGCATTGAGAGGCTCTAGGATTTTGTGCTGCAGGTGACATTCTTCATGCATCAGTGTTCTCCATACAAATTTTTTCCACCCGGGGGGCATGAAATAGTAGCTGGGTGCAGCGAGATGAGAGAATGAAGGGCCAGTGCTTCTCTGCACAGCTCTGCTTAAAGCTTAGGAGGAGGTGAGCTGATGCCAGCCGGGTGCTCACCAAAACTAGCCGGGTGGAACACCCAGCTAAAAGGACCTGGGGAGAACACTGTGGATGTATGCACATCTTTAGCCTACGCAGGAAGCACAAGTATTTCTGTAGTGCAAAGCAAGGCTTATTTATTTAAGTATTTATATAGCGCCGACATCCTCCGCAGCGCTGTACAGAGTATACTGTCTTGTCACTAACCGTCCCTCAGAGGGGCTCACAATCTAGTCCCTACCATAGTCATATGTCTATGTATGTAATGTTTAATGCATGTATCATAGTCTAGAGCCAAATTAGGGGGAAGCCAATTAACTTATCTGTATGTTTTTGGGATGTGGGAGGAAACCTGAGTGCCCGGTGGAAACCCACACAGACACAGGGAAAACCTACAAACTCCTTGCAGATGTTGACCTGGATAGGATTCGAACCGGGGAGCCAGCACTGCAAGGTGAGAGCGCTAACCACTACACAACCGTGCTGCAAGGCTTTCTAGTTATTGGTGTTTGCAGGACACGTACACATCTTCTAAACTAATATCCCAGCATTGCCCTCTTGCCCGAACCTGTAAGGCTGGATGGCTGAGACAGAGTCCCATCAGGTATATTTTACTAGAAGTTTGGGGTGTGTTCCTTCCATATTAGTCATTCTGCAGAGTGGTATAATCTAGTCTCAGACATCATTTTAAGGATTTCTAAACATTCCACTTGTGCCGGCCCCACCCCATGTTCAGTAAAGTATTATTAGCCGAAGGGCTTTAATTCCCATAGAGTAGGGATGTCAAGCTGTAATACACAATGGGCCGAAATTCACCATTGGGATAAAGTTGCAGGCCAACCTTAATGTCTAGTGGTCACCTACCTCCCTTATAACGTTCCCTGGTGTCTAGTGGCCCCGCCCTCCCTCTTTTATTCTGTTTTCTTGTGTCTAGTGCCCCGCTCCTTTCCCTATACAATATCGTGGTGTCTAATGGCCCTCACTCTCTCCCCTATACACTGGTGTCTAGTGCCCCCCATATGGCTTCACTGGTGATCTAGGGCTTCAACTCCAATATGGCTTCCCTGGTGGTCTAGAGTGGGTCAAAAATATTGCAAAGTGAGGAAACCACTTGGAGGCCAAATTTGATGGCTTGGTGGGCCAGAAATGTAGGCCATAGGGCCTTTTATGGTCTCCTCTCCATCCTGATGTTCCACCACTGCCCCCAGTTCAAAATTTACGTCTTCGAGACGCGCGTTCCCAAGTGCTTCCGAAGTTCGGGGCATGCATTCTGTGCTTGCATAAGACTGAGTAGAGATCCGCTTGTACTTGAGAAGTATTTGGGGACACTTTTACTTCCATAGCTAGCACGAGGAATGCGAAAGAGAGTTATTCCACCAAGTTGGTAGATCAAGGTCATAGTGAGGGGACCAAGAAGGCTGGACGGGATCCAGAGCCTTTCCTCTCGTTAGGTTAGACTTATTTGTTTTCCCTTTTTACGTCACTTCCGGTTCACTTTAATACCGAACGTGATGCATAAAATCCTTTAAGGTGCTGTTCTGTAATTCTATATTTGAAGTGTTATTTTTTTTTTTTATTAACCCTTGTCTTGAAGCAATTTCTCAGAGGATGTCAGAATGGAGAGAGTGACTTTGAAGTCTCTCTTTTTGCCGCAGATAGATTTTCCAGGCGCTGCGACCGCCGTTTCTGCTTCGTGTAATTCTGGTTTTCTCCTTGATGTAACATCAGCCGCTCGTGTTCATCAATAATACATAGTCGCATTCAGCGCTGTCTGCAAATCACCGGCACAGCTCTCTCTCAACGCCGCTCTCCAGCGGCCCTGATAAATATGTAGCGTATAAATTCCGGATTGTTCCTCCGCTCCGCGCTGCATGCCTGACGTTTATTAAGGAGACGAGGATAGGAATCCACCAACGTGGTTTTGCAGAGATGGATAAGTGGTCTGGATTCGGAGGGCCAGTCCATTGATATTTCATTGGCGGCTGGACTGATGATGGCGGCTTGAAGAACCCTATACTTTCTGACAATTTCAGCAGCAGGAAGCCCTCCCTTGCTCAGAGAGATGCCTTATGGGTAAGGTTTCCCTCTTGCGAGTTGATTTCAAATGAGAGAAATGTGTGCTCAATTCACTCCAACCAACAGGAGTGTCCTTTTTTTATTCCTGGTCGTATGGTCTTCATTAGCGTTGTCTACACAGATATCATGCTTCCTGAAAAAAGACAAATTAGGTTAAATTTTAGGTTAATTTGGAAATGATCTGTTGAGACTGAGAGGAGCGTGAAGAGGGAAAGGCATCTATGCGCCACGCCTGTTTTCGAAGGGTGGAAAATGCATATTTGTAAAGACTTGGGGCTGTGTTTCTTAACGTTCCTATGCTTCTGCGGTGTATTGTACCAGCAGGTAGTCTATAGCCTGGTACACACAAACATCCTAATTTGATCTGGCCAATATAGCCACCTTCACAGGGCTGTGGCGTCGGTACAAAAAATCATCCGCCTCCGACTCCTCGGTTTATGAAACCTTGTACTCCAGATACCCGAATTTGCTCTGACTTTTTGACTCCGACTGCACAGCCCAGTCGGGGCTATGGAGTGGGTACAAAAATCATCTGACTCAGTTTAACGGACTCTGTGTCCAGGTACCCAAAAATTTCTCCAACTCCTCGACTGCTCGACAACACAGCCCTGCACCTTCCTGTAGCATGTGAGGTCAACAGGTTTTGAATAATCTGAACAGATTGTGTATGTAAGCTATCGTAGTACATGGAGGTGGACAGTCAAAATTGGATGTGTGTACCAGTAGGCCTGCAAGATTTTAGGAAAATAATGAATTGCATTTTTTTTCTGTCAAGAATTGCGATTTTTGTTTTTTTCACGATTTTCTTCAAATGAAGCTTTAGCCTTAAATTCACAATGTACATTAACATTTACAAGCATTGACAGAAATGACATCATACTATCAAATTCATAGTATGATGTAATTTTCTGTCATGTTTATAAATTTTACTGCATTGTGAATTTATCAAAACAAATAGCAGCTATTAATAAATGCAAAGCTAAGTACCACAGCAGATCCTGGGCAGTGGCCACTTACTGGGTAGTGGTGGTGATCCAAGTTGTTTGCTCTTCAGGATAGTGGAGAGATAACAGATCCTGGGCAGTGAGTGGGTGTATAGTACACAGTGTGACCACAGGAGGCTGTGCAGAGTGCAAAACAGGAGTGCCTGATATGCAGATCCTTCTCCTCCACTAGCACCATGCTGGCCGCATTATACTACTTACTACCGCTCTGACTTCTTCCGGCCAGAGGGAGGAAGCGTGCCGCGCGGCCAACACAAACCATTCTACATATGAAAAGCTTAGAATCGTATGCGTAAAAAGCCTGCACACTTAAAATTGTATGCATGAAAAAAAACGATATATCGTGCAGCCCTATGTACCAGGCTTATGGCTAGGTTCACACTAGGGCTAATGCCTGGTACACACGATGAGATTTTCTGGCAGATTTTTTTCCAGATCTAATATTTACAGCGCTGGCTCCCCCGAATCGTCCCGCAATCCTGGCTCGACAAGCCTGACAAGGCTTGATATATTTACCTTCCCTGCTCCAGCAAGTGGCGCTGTTGCGGCTCTCAGCATGGAGATAGGCGGAAATAGCTGATCTGTCAGGTCCGCTCTACTACGCAGGTGCAGGAGACTTGCGTCTGCGCAGTAGAGCGGACGGACAGCGATCGGCTATTTCTGCCTATCTCCGAGCGGAGAGCCGATACTGCGCCTGCGCTGGAGCCAGGAAGGTAAATATTATTTACATTCCCGCCGTTCGGAGGGGCACAGCGAGACCGCCGTGGGACACAGGACGACGGAGGAAGCCTCGATCGCATCCAGGGGCTTCCCCCACCCGAGGTGAGTACCCAACAGGGGAACTTTTTTTTTAGTTACAGGTTTTCTTTAAATTGGTTGCATGTGTCGATCAAACATGCTGCAAGATGTTGGGCTGTCGTGGTTGATCTGGTGTGTGGCGGTAACGATGAGCAGTATCTGGAGGAATGCAACAAAACCCCAGGTTCTGTTCTCCAAGTGTATAAATATACCCCCATGTGTGCATCTGTACATTACCCGTCCTGTGTCGCCCACCGTGCGGTGCCCATCCGTCTTCATGACTTCACACGCACCACGTTCTATGCGCTGGCGGTGTGTATAATGGAAGAGCGCGGATTCCAAGGATGGGTGGGCACCATGGTAGGGGGATGGGGAAAGCCTCTGGATTGTCCACTTACTTCCCTCTACTGAAGTAAGTAACTATATATTTTTTTTTCTCACAGGTACACTTTAAAAAAATGAACATAAGTAGTCTGTTTGCCCCCTGCAGAATGACACATATAAGGGTCTTGAGATGTCATCCGCTGACCTACTGGGCATGGCATGAGCAGCAGATCTGGAGTGCCCCGGGGGTCCGGCCTTCTCTTGTGAGATGTCAGGGAGTGAGGTGGGGGCCGTTTTCTTTGCATGTTGTCCTGATAGGATCAGTCATTATGAGGAACACAAGTTTGCAGCAGTCCATTGATTAGTGGCTGTCACCAGCGGAGGAGGAGGGTCCCCTCTGTGCTCCTGTGACCTGGAACAGAAGCTCTCTGACCTGCACTCTGAGGTGCTCACGGAGCTCCTTTCATGATTAGCAGTGGAGCGGCAGTCACAGCTTCGGCCCTTTCAGCCTGGGCTCCCACTGACTTTTGCAGGTTGGAAGGGCTCCTTCATTAGCGCACTAATAACAGCACATTTTCTTGCTGGAATGCATCATTCAGGAGCAACGAGAGGAACGTCAAGAAAACCTGAGGCGGATAGTGACCTGAAAAACCGATACTTGCCCAGGAAGAGCCGGAGGCTTCCTGTGTCCTCCAGACCACAGTCGCTGCCCAGTCTTGAAGTTCTCCTTGCTGCAGACGAGGGCAGTACCCGCTCAAGTAGGCCACGCCTGCACAGTAGCCCGGGGCCACTCATAGGCCTGTGGACCTGGCTTAGTGTACGTATATGTATGCCTGGTAAGCCGAACACCGTGAATCCAGCGCAGGAGACTTGGCCGCAGCCGGCGCCACCATAGGCCGTAAGAGGAATTACGGCTATATAATGTAATCACAACTCGCGCTAATTCTGTATTCTATAGAATAAATTTTATTAAAATATAATGTATAAAATTCCAAAAATCCACAATCCACACTCATACACACCACAACCACTCAATATTGCTATAGGGCCCTTTAAATCAGCAGCGCTCTGATTGCCAACTACAAATTATGGCTATAGCGGCACACAGTGAGTAACTTTGACGCCATCAGAAGTCGGAGCTGAAGTTACTTTTAAAACACTATAATTTGGCCTCCAGCAATAGCTGGAAGCCGAATGACATCATTCCCCACCATCCACGTCGACCTGGAGGGGGAATAGTAATTAACACGGCCGGGAACTTGTGCAGCAGCAGGATAACCCATACCGGCTGTATCCTGCGCCCACGTTTCCCTGCGGCGAATCCTCTCGTAGGCTGGTAAGCTGGGTGCAGAGTGAGTCGTCATTGAGCTGAGGCTTAAATCCCCAGCAATGCAAAATACTTGTCCACCTCAGAGTCGTCGCAACTCAGAGGGAGATGTCCGGTGATCGCCACACCTCGAATTTCCCTTACACGCCCTGTGCAGTATATCGTTACTGCTATGAGGCTCCTAGTTTTGGCTAACTGTGCTGAGCGCCATGCACCACAACCACCTGATTCGCCCGCTTACTAAGTAGGTGCAGCCGTACTCGCACAGGCGCAGTCATTCACGGCAGGAGCACGGCCACAATAAGATATCCCAATAACTCTTATCGGATATGTTCTGGCGGTCCATGCTCTGCAATGGTAGGGGCCAATGGGGACACAGGAAGCTGCTGGTGGATGCAGAAGCTTCCCTCCTCATAGGTTAGTATCTGTTTTTTACGCCACAATCTGCCTAGGGTACACTTTTTAAAGCAGCACCCCGAGCACGGATGTTTCCCCAGATCTGTGCAGAGCTTGTTGATGTCTGAATAGATGACCGAATATCAAAGAAGTCACTTGTAAAATACCTGGTCAGACCACAGATTGTCTGCGTTATAGGCTTCTAACTTCTCACACAGATTCACACTGTGCCTTCCCACTTGCAGTCTGAGTAAGTACTTTTTCACACTGCACCCTATTTTCTTTGTTTTGTTTCCAATCAATTGCCGATCACAAAATGCAAGGACATTGTGTGTATAGCAGAGATTGCATGGGTACGTTTGTATAATTTTTTTTTTAAGCGAAGAGAATTAGAAGCATGCTTATCTTGGTCATAGGCAAAGGCAAGAATCTCTCTGCCTGTGTCTTCACTCTGACCCCCTCCCGGTCATTCTGCTGAAGTGATTCAGCTATTGCCAGGGTGAAGTGACTATTCAGCACATGGAGGGGGGCAGGGTGAAGACACAGGCACAGGGAGATTCTTGCCTTAGCCAATGACCAGAGATTAGCAACATTCCACTGCTCCCCATAGTGAAAATAAACGATTTTACACACAGGGAGTACTTGGGAATGTTTTTAAATGTTCTGCTATGTAACTAAGAGTAGTTACTGATATTTTAGTTTGGGGAGTATAATCCCACTTTAAGAAATTGTCACTGCTTCCTCCTCCATCTTGTTTAGGCCCACATCACTGTGAGGTAATGGATCTCCTCAGCGAGGTAACCAAAGAAAAAAAAATAGTCTGTCATTTCATAATCAAGAATGCTGATGGGGAGAAAATCTTCCATGAATAAACTTGACAGCCCGGCTGTAGGGGAAAAAAAAAATATTGATTTTGTGAAGAAAAAGTCAATATTTTTCTTTGCCGAGGCACTTTACCACATCAGGAAAAAGTTAGCATGTCTTGTTTATGATTCATGGGAGTTCAGACTGTAAATCAGCAGGCCTGTGCTGTGACAGAGAGGTTTTCTGTTCTCTGAGAGGAGAGTGGCGTTGAGGCATTGGAAAAGGATCTGACTCCCAGCGCTCCGCACGTCACATGAACCTGTCAGAAGCCATTTTGTTTCCTCAGCAAAAAGACTTGGTCTTAAAGGCAGAGTTCAGCGCTTCATCCTTTTTTTCAATGCATATAGTGGTAAATGGCATTCTTTCAAGCCACTTTTTGCCATGTAGTGGCTGGATACTGTACTAGTTAAGGGCTCCACCGCTGATGCAGGAGACCAGGGTTCAAATCTCGTCGCTCCCTGTTAAGTAAGCAAGTACTTATTTAGTAAGGAGGCCATGGGCAAGACTCCTTAACAATGCAAAGTGTCCTATTGAGTATGCCCTAGTGGCTGCAGCTCTCAAGAGAAAAGCGCTATACAAATGTTAGCTGTATTATTGACGCGTTGAAAAAAATCCCCTATTGGAATTGCCATACCAACACCTCTGCGCAGACGCATAGCCATTCTGCACATGTGCAGTTCGGTCCCTGGCAAATTCCTACATATCTCTCCGCCGCTTGTCGATCCGTGCATCTTGGAGCCGCGCATGCAGCAGAGAGAAGCCATGTGGAGGGTATTGCAGCCAGAGAAGCTTCTCGGAAGCAAAATGGCCCCAATTACTGCCTACCAGCTCTCCTATAGCTTGTATGATGGTACTTCATGTCCCAGCAGCCCATGTTACTGCACTAAAAGTCCCAGCTAGCCCTCCTACAGCTTGTATGATGGTATTTCATGCACCAGCAGCCCCTATTACTGCACTACAAGTCCCAGCCATCCCTTCTATAGCCTGTATGGTGGCACTGCAGTCCCTATTAATGCACCACAAGTCCCAGCCAGCCCTCCTGTAGACTGTATTATGGAGCTACATGCCCCAGCAGACACTGTTAATGACCACCAGAACAGGGACACCTGTATGGGGCAGCTGGGACTGCGGAGGCGGGACCACTAGACCACCAAAGATACCTCTATGGTAGTACAACCTGATAAAGTAGAATATCTTGACTTGCTTCCCTGTCAATTGACTGTACCAGTTTAGACTGGGTAGTAGAACTACTAAACACCTCACCGACTGCTCGACTGATTGGTACCCCCCCCCCCCCCCCCCGGGTGTTGCAATCATCTGTCAGCACTCACAGGTGTTCTGATAACTCTGTCTACCGTGCTGGGGGTACTCTGAGTTTGGAGTTGCGCTTTAAAGCGGCCGTGAACTCCGAACTTCCTCTCTGCTCTAAAAGATAAGCAACAGCATAATAACTTTTACAGAAATAAATGTCTTTGTTACAGCTGATACAAAGCCTGCAATAAATCTGCAGTGTGTCTTCTTCCTGCTTTCATGGAAGCAGACCTAGGGAAAACATCCTGTGTTTACAAATTAGCTGCTCTGCTGAGGCAGCCAGCTGACACAGCTGAGAGATCAAATTACAGTGATGATTAGTTACAGATGGGGGGTGATTAGACAGGCTAAACTCTCTATATACATACAGGGTGCTTTTCTCTGTTTACCGTCTATCCTGTGCAAGAGGTCAGGTCCACTTTAAGCACCTCCCACCACGCAGGATGACCTCTCTGGCCTCGGCATGCAGATGGTGCGGCGGCACAGGTGCTCTTGTCTGCTCATCAGATGCCGGCTGAGTACATGCGGTCTCAGGTTGGCAGGTCGTAGGCAGCGCCGGTACAGTTTGTGGGATTGTTGTGTTTCAGGAGGAGCTGCAGATGTTGCGGTTGCTTTGACGGGCGGCCATATGCGCTGCCTTCTGTTACACCTTTTATAGCGAGGAGCTGGGGAGGCACAACGCCTCTGTCCTGTAGCTCAGCCCGAGAGTTTGCTAGAAATGTTCCGCTGATCAGAGGAGGTGGGTGAGCTGCTCGGTACTGAGAGCCCAGGAACAGCTTCCTTTCACCTGCTAGCTGGTACTCTAGTGTCTCTCTGCAGTGTCAGCCACACAGATGCCCAGAGAAACCGCAGCAAACAGGTGCCAGGGTGACCAATCAAGTGTTGGAGTGAAACGAGGAATCTGATTGGATGCACCTGGCAAATAATGTGCATTTCTTTCTGCTTCCTTGCACTTGTCTTGTTGAAGCGGACCTGAACTCTTTGCTGAATATGCAAATAAGTTGGTCTCTTTTGATCCCCTATACTTTCCTAGTGGTTCTGGGTCACCCTGAGCTGTCAGGGTTTTCTGTTGTTTTGGTCCAAGCCCCTATCCCATAGAGTCATATCAATCCCTGCCATGCACTGAGGAGGACCAACAGTCCGAAACAGGCTGTCTACATGTGAGGTGGATTTGGTTCTTTAAAATGTAAAGCTATAGGGGTACTTATCCGTTAGCCGGGCGCAGCCGGCAGGTGGCGACAAAACTCCATCAGAGTTACATCTTTCCCTACTATCCATGTCGGCCTGGAGGGGGAATAGTAATTAGCGCCACCTGCCGGATGCGCCCGGCTAATGGATAAGTACCGCTATAGGCTTGCTACACACAACGGTGCAACACTCTACTGCTTCTACTATATCAGAATTGTTCATACGTTGTATATTCATGCAAGTGCGTGATTGGGACCTGAGGACTGAGTTTTATTTTTATTTTTTATTTTCTCATTTGCTTTACTTTACAGGATTTGGGGACAAGTTCACTTTAAATTTAAAAAAAAAAAAAAAAAAAAAACCCACAAAGACTGCTATTGCACAAGTGTATATTTTTTTAGCGACACATGCTCTGGGGCAGGGCTGTGTGTTTGAGGGGCATCAATAAAGCTTCCATTGTTTTGTATTCTTGCAAAGTTCAAATCCCTGCGTTGGTTGCGTGATCTTACAGAGCTATGTGTGGCGTTGGTTGCGTGAGCTCGCAGGGCTGTCTGTGGTGTTGGTTGCGTGAGCTCCCGAAGCTATCTGTGGTGTTGGTTGCATGAGCTTGCAGAGCTATCTGTGGCGTTGGTTGCGTGAGCTTGCAGAGCTATCTGTGGCGTTGGTTGCGTGAGCTTGCAGAGCTATCTGTGGCATTGGTTGCGTGAGCTCGCGGAGCTGTCTGTGGCGTTGGTTGCGTGTGCTCCCGGAGCTATCTGTGGTGTTGGTTGCATGAGCTTGCAGAGCTATCTGTGGCGTTGGTTGCGTGAGCTCGCAGAGCTGTCTGTGACGTTGGTTGCGTGAGCTTGCAGAGCTATCTGTGGCGTTGGTTGCGTGAGCTGCCTGTGGCGTTGGTTGCGTGACCTGCCTGTGGCGTTGTTTGCGTGAGCTCGCGTAGCTATCTGTGGCGTTGGTTGCGTGAGCTCACGTAGCTATCTGTGGCGTTGGTTGCGTGAGCTCGCGGAGCTATCTGTGGCGTTGGTTGCGTGAGCTTGCGGTGCTATCTGTGGCGTTGGTTGCGTGAGCTCGCGGAGCTATCTGTGGCGTTGGTTGCGTGAGCTCGCAGAGCTATCTGTGGCATTGGTTGCGTGAGCTCGAGGAGCTGTCTGTGGCGTTGGTTGCGCGAGCTCGTGGAGCTGTCTGTGGCGTTGGTTGCGCGAGCTCGTGGAGCTGTCTGTGGCGTTGGTTGCGCGAGCTCGTGGAGCTGTCTGTGGCGTTGGTTGCGCGAGCTCGTGGAGCTGTCTGTGGCGTTGGTTGCGCGAGCTCGTGGAGCTATCTGTGGCATTGGTTGCGCGAGCTCGTGGAGCTATCTGTGGCATTGGTTGCGCGAGCTCGCGGAGCTATCTGTGGCGTTGGTTGCGCGAGCTCGCAGAGCTATCTGTGGCGTTGGTTGCGTGAGCTTGCGGAGCTATCTGTGGCGTTGGTTGCGTGAGCTCGCGGAGCTGTCTGTGGCGTTGGTTTGTCTCGCAGCTTAGCGGCAGTCAGAAATACATTAAACGTGACACTTAGTGATGCATTGAGCCTCTTTAGCACTGTGACATGTTTTTTCTCCCCATCTATACGATTATGAGGGTTCATATTTTACATGTGACAGTTGTTGCTACACCATTAATGATGATGATGATAGCGCCCAGCGGGAGCCTCATTAAATGCCTAGAATTTGTTGGCGTCATTTATAGAAACGCCGATCAATCTCTGCTTCTGCTAGTCGAGCGCTGTACAGTTTGTATACGGATATCATTATGGGGTAATTGTCCTACTGGGTTGCGCCATTTTGGTGTTACAGGGTGTTGGAATTAATCAAGTTTACGACCCGTGAAAATATGAATTAAAGGTAGGATCTGATCGAGAATGGCGTTTTAAAGGGGAATTCAGTTTTGTTTTTAAATCGTTGTAAGCCCGGGTGCTGCCTAAGGGTGCATACACACATCAGACCATAGTCTTTGGAAAATGAAAGATCACAGACCCATTTTACCCCCTTACATGTAGTATGAGAGCCATACCTAACACAGTCTATTCTATGGAGCTGAACTCCCCCATCAGATAAAATCTTTGCAAGATGCTGCACACAAAGATGCTGCACACACAGATGCTGTACACATTCAAAAGATCAGTATCTGCAAAAGATCTGTTCCTGCAAAATGCATTCATAGTCTATGATATCTGCAGATCCTCATACACACCTTGTTTAACAGACATTCATCTGCAGATCAGATCCACCAGGATGGATATTCAGATCTGCAGATGATTGTCAGATCTGCAGATGAATGTCTGTTAAACAAGGTGTGTATGATGATCTGCAGATATCATAGACTATGAATGCAATTTGCAGGAACAGATCTTTTGCAGATACTGATCTGTTGAATGTGTACAGCATCTTTGTGTGCAGCATCTTGCAAAGTTTTTTATCTGATGGGGAGTTCAGCTCCATAGAATAGACTGTGTAGAGTATGGCTCTCATACTACATGGAAGGGGGTAAGATTGGTCTGGGATCTTTCATTTTCCAGAGACTATGGTCTGATGATGTGTGTATGCACGTAAAGTTTTAGATAGAGACAGTCAATGAGATGCAAATAATTTCGAGTTGATGCAGGATTATGCAAATTTTGTATGCAAATGTATGCGTCTTGAAAATGGACTAATCGAATTTTACCTCAGCGGGATTTGAATCATTCCTTTTCAAGCTGCATAAATTTTGCATGCAAAATCAAATTATTTGCCTCTCCTTCACCTTCCCTAGTTTTGAAGAGTACCTTCTGTAGAAGGGACACAGCCTGTCATGACTGTCTTACTGATGGAGGATTGAGGGAGTGTCAGGATTAAATACTTACCTTTTCTGACGCCATCCCTCCAGGCAGGTGATCACTCCGCCCCCTTGATATTCCATGGCAAGTTGTTTTCAACATCTCAACCAAGGCTCTGGCCACGCCCATCCGTGTAGCTGTGGCCTGCCCCCAGCTTGGCAGCCTTGGCCTAATTGGTGGCTTCTGTGCTGGGGGTGTGCCACAGTAATGCAGGCGAAGGTTCCGAAGAGCGTGGGCAGATTTTGTAAACTTGGCCGTGGCTGTGTTCCCACGGAGAAGGGGCGGAGCATCACCTGTGACCCAGCGACTCCGGATCAGGTAAATACTTAAGCCTGAGACCCCCGCCTGATCCATCATTTTTTGGTGACCGTCTTTTTACCGGAGGTACTCTTTAAATGTATTGTTACTAAAAAAGTTTCCAATTACTCTAAACTTTCCATAATGTAAAAATCTAAGCTAACATCACCCCTCCCCCCATAAAGTTGACTCCACTCCGTCGAGTCTGTGGAAACAATAGTTTCGGGTGGCCAAGTTTACTGCCGTGCTCAATTCGCCTCATGCCAAGTTTGCCTGCCCCGGAGGCGCAGCGATTAGGAGATCTACATTTCAGAAATGCTTCTTTCAGTACCGCCACGCTACCTGTGGGTCAGAGGCCGCCTGCGCTGCTTGCAATGGAAATGAGCTGCTCCTATAACTGCTGACTACTAATGCACCGCACAGTGCTGATATGCATGTTTATCTGTCTCATTGTGCTGGGAGGGAAAGCAACATTTTATTTCTTTTTATTTTTTGGGTTGAGAAAAATATGCCGGTTTCTGACGGATGTCAATTTACCCAATAACCCTGGGCGGTCCGCGGCGCATGCTGAGACTTGTAGTTCTTTCGGGCTGCAACGAAACCGGTAGGTCACCCAGGGATTTGAAAATGATTAAAATAAAGGTCAGGCGGCAGAGGAAGGAAGCAGTAAAAAATAATACACATAAAATATCAAAGCAACAGAAGGTGTACAAATATTCCGCCGCCGCTAAGTAAAGAATTTTGCTGCTATGCAAATACGGAGTTTAAAATGATCTGTGAATTTTGATGGGATTCAGATGCTCCAGGAATAATAAGTCAGAAAACGGGCTCCGATAAACAGCGGTAAAGCTGCCGCCGGAGTGGATGTCTGAAGGAAGTGCTTAGAGGACTTGCTGGGGATTTTTTTTTTTTTTTTTTTTTTTTTACTTTTTTCAGCGATATTGATATGTTCCTGTTACTGAGAAATGTTATATCTAAGCAAGGAGTAGGAGTTAACTGATAAATGACCACCTATTCTTCAGCTGAACTGAAAGTACAGCCAAAAGCACAACGAAATGAAGGGCTGTGGAGTCTGAGTTGGAGTCAGAGCAATTTTGGGTACCTGGAGTTGGTGGTTTCATAAACTGAGGAGTGGGAGTTGGATGATTTTTGTACCAAATTCTCATCCCTGGTAAGTATTTGATTAAGGAGTCTGAGTTGAGGAGTCAGAGCCATTTTGGGTACCTGGCGTTGGAGTCGGGGGCAGTGGTTTCATAAACTGAGGAGTCGGAGTTGGAGATGATTTTTGTACCGATTCCACAGCCCTGACGATGCGAATTGCCACACCATTGCACAGCGGGCAAACTAGACACGTTTGTGTTTTGGTGGGTTTTTTTTTACATTGTAAGGGATGACTCGCGTGGGTGTTAGACGTGGCAGGTTTGTTGTTCAAGGGCTGTCTGTTCAAATGAATGAAATCGCTTTTTAAATGATGGTACTGGTACTGACTTCTCCCACCAGTGTAAACACAGTGCTAGATCTTGTCGGCTTGGCGCTGCATGTACTGCCCAGGATCAGCTCATTTTAAGACGCAATGACCGAACGGTGGGCACCAATGACAGAAATCTCCCCTGCTCTGTTGCAGAAAGAATTTAGCAAGGGCTAAGATGTTCCTGAAAGGCTCTACTGCTGTGAAACACTGATCGTAATCTCAGATATGCCCATGACCTTCCTTTTGTAGAGATGGGAAGTTAGGATCTTTTCAATGATTCGGATGATTCGAATAGAATCATTGAAAAGATCCGGATCTTTGATCCGAATCTCGGGATCATTTTACTAGGGAAGCATTTGGGGGTGAAATGACTAGCAGGACAGGACTTTCCCTGCAGTGGACAGAGAAGAGGAGGGGGAGTGGACACACAAAGGGGAGATGGTGGACAGAGGGCAGGGAGTGGACAGAGAAGGGAGGAGGGACGAGCAGAGAGCAGAAATTTTTTTTTTGCACACAATACCCACATGCTGCAATCATATGCTTTACATATATTTCACCTATATGTTCATCTGTATACTCTGAATGCAAACATCTCACAGTGAAAGAAAGCATTCCCCAAAGCATTCCCAGAAGTGAAGTGCAGCTGTTTAGAGCAGTGCAGGAGGATCATATTGCCCTGCAATCACAGTGCCTGTCATTCTAGCCCAGCACGCTGTCTTCAGAGTTACTGAGCTGTGCTTCTGAGCCAAAAGTTTCCCATTTGTTCACTATGCAGCACTACGGAACAGACAGCCTATAATGAGCAGCACATTATAGCCAGTAGTGTGCTCTACACCTATCTGGCAGTGGCACCGATGTCCCCTCTCTCTCATCTACCTGTCCCTGCAAGGCTGGCTCCCCTCCAACAGAGCGATCCATCTCTGCTCTGCTTCCAGGACCCCGCTGCCCGCTGAGAGTGGGGCGTGCTGCTCCTGGCCCCACCCCCTTTGCGATCCGAATCACTCATTTTGATGATTCGGATGATTCGACTCACAAAAGAGATTCGGATCAAAGATCCGAATCGTTCATGATCCGGACAACACTATTCCTTTGTCCACCTCTAGAATCACCTCCTCACATTCACGTATACAAGATTTCTCACATGCTTCAGCCCTCCTCTGGATTGCCCTTCCAAAGCACATCTGTCACTCTCCAACCTTGGATATATTTAAACGCTCTCTCAAAACTCACTTTTTCCGACAAGCAAATGTTCTGCCTTAGGCCATTTCCCCCTTTAACCTAAGACTAAGTTGCTCTCCTTACCAGATAACCTAAAAACACCCTGCCTCTAGGTATGATTATTGTGTGTTACCCCTCTTTTTGCGCGCCCCCCCCCCCCCCCCCTAATTCCTTTAGATTGTAAGCTCGCAAGAGCAGGGCACTCTCACCTTTCGTATCTAGGAATACGTTATATGGTTTATTCATCATGTTATTCTTGTCACTGTAATAATTACCAATTCTGTATTTTGTATATTGGTGTATACCATTGTCCACAGAGTATGTTGGTGCTTTATAAATCAGTAATAATAATAATTTGTTAATGTGTGTAAATGGCAGAATGTTCCACCAGGGCAGGTGCACCTAGATACTTGCCTACCATGCCTGGTAGAAACTGAATATAGTATTGTTTTCCTTTTTATCCCTTATAGATTTGTAGGCTTTCTTATGAAATTTAGGCTCATACTGTCTTTTTTTCTTCTTTCAGATCAACCGCTGGGCCTGCAGAATCATCTGAGGCTGAGGACTCCTCCTCCACCGCTGTCTCACCCGCCGAACCCCCACCATGCGGCGTCCATCAACTCCCTGAACAGGGGCAACTTCACGCCTCGCAGTAACCCAAGCCCCGCCCCCACGGACCACTCACTCTCAGGAGAGCCGCTGGGCAGTGCCCAGGAGCCTGCCCATGCCCAGGACAACTGGCTTCTCAACAGCAACATCCCCCTGGAGACCAGGTACCGCTAAGTGCTGGCGTTAGTGCTCAGAGCGCGGCTGATGACAGATGAGGAGGGGGGGGGAGGAGAGGCGCTGACCCGCTAATGACTCATAGAAGAGGCTGAGAGATCAGTCAGCACCGTCGTGCTTTGTATTTGCGGCGTGAGTGTGTGGATGAGGGAAAAGGCTTTTGAGGTTTTCCTCATATGACAGACTAGCTAGCCGGCGAGGCATGCCAGAACAAAGCGTGTTAGAGAGCTTCAGCTAAATACACTGTTATCCAAAGTGCGGAATGCATACTCCTACCTCCCATCTGTCTGACATCGCTGAGAGGAACACCTATTAGCCGGAACGTTTGGAGCAAAATGATATATTCCCTTGCTAAATCTCCCACTCACAGTTTCATCATTAAAAAAAATCTTTTAAAGTAGATCTGCTTGTTCCTTCACCAAAAATATGGACACAAATCTTCACATAGACTAATCAGCTAAAACACTACCACCTGCCTAATATTGCCAAGGTTCCTCTCGTGCCACCAGAACAGCATGGACCCCACCAGACTTTAGGAGGTGTCCTGTGATATCTGGCACCAAGGAGACCCTTAAAGTGGGATCAAACTCCATATTAACTGAAAAAATAAAAATAAATCACCCAATTAGAAATTATTTATTTAGCTTGCCAATCTTGTTGTTTTTAGTGTTTGCTGACAGAATTAAGAGAAATGTGATATAGTAAAAGAAAAGAATCTTTCTGCTGGTTACCATTTTTACTGTTGCTCTGTGATGCCAAAGGTGACATCACTTCTGCCCTTTTCTTTCTTTCTTTCTTTTTTTTTTTTTTAAACCCAGCTCAATATTAATTTACAGCTCATTTTGCAGATTACTGTCCCTTCCACAGCAAAAATCAACTAGATAACAGGCTTACATTACTGTGTAAACTCTTCAAAGGGAGGGGAAATTTAATTGCCTTCTCAGGGGCGTAACTAGTAATCACAGGGTCCCCCTGCAAAACTTTGGATGGGGCCCCCTCCCGTCTTCTCTCCATGCCCAGACTTTCAGTACAGGACACAGCACTTGGAGAGGGGTAGAAAGGCTGGGGGTAGAACAGGCTGTACATAAGAGCCTGCTGGACACTGAATAGCGACTGTCTACAAATATTTGTCTGCAAAACTTTGTATGATTCCTTATCAGTGGCTGAGCAGATGCAGTCATTAGAACAACTGTGCAAAGAACTGAACGTTTTTTTCTCTCCTTGCCCTAGTTGTCAGTCTCACAGAACAGGGGGCCCGTGGTTTCTGGGCCCCCTGCAGCTGCATCCCTTGCAGGGTCTATGGTTACGCCCCTGCTTCTGGTCATAGGCCGCGTACACACTTATGTCACACGCAAGCACACGCACACACACACACACACACACACACACACACACACACACACACACGTACACACACACACGTACACACACACACACACACACACACACACACGTACACACACACACACGAACACACACACACACGTACACACACACACACACACGTACACACACACACACACACGTACACACACACACACACACACACACACACGTACACACACACACACGTACACACACACACACAGTAACACACACACACAGTAACACACACACACACGTACACACACACACACAGTAACACACACACACAGTAACACACACACACACACACACACACACACACACACACACACACAGTAACACACACACACACACACACACACACACACACACACACATACACATACACATACACATACACATACACATACACCTACACACACACATACACACACACATACACACACACACACATACACACACAGTAACACACACACACACACACACACACACACACACACACACACACACACACACACACACACAGTAACACACACACACACACACACACACACCGGGGCGGGAGGGGGAGTGGCGCAAACAATGGGATTGCCAGAGGATGAGTGTTGCTGGGATGAGTAGTTATGCCCGGTGGATAACTTGGGGGTCGCTGGCTGCCATACACACACCTGATTGTCAGCTGAGGAGGTTGTTATCGGCCTCCTCAGCCGACTTAAGTCAGGCATGTGTATGAAGCTATAAAGTACCACGATCGCACCCATTGTGTCCTGTCACGTGTTCCCGCGGTAGAAGATGGATCAGGGGTGTGCTTTTGACTAAAGGTTAGGAGTGACTGCTAACAATAAATCTGGACAACCCCCCGAGTTTTCCCAACACACACATACCTCACCCCACAATATTAAGGCAGATTGGAGGTACTTCAGCTCCATTGCCAGATGGTAGGATCACATAACCCTGTAGGTGAGTGTAGGGATGATTTTTGGGCATTGGGAGTGTATAGGTAGGTTAGTTAAACCTACCGGTTGCCTCTGCCAGCCCCCTAAAGCCGCCCTGTGCCAGCGCCGGTCCTCAACGATCCTCTAGTTCCTGCCGCGGTGCAGTTTCGCTTTGTAGAGCACAGGCAGCTCCCGACATCAGGAGAGTGAACGAGGATGCGCTGGGGCAGTGGCCGTTGACTTGTAAGTCGGCAAAACCAAACCAGAGGATCGTCGTGGACCACCGCGGGCACAGGGCAGCTGCAGGGGGATTTGAGCAGCAGCAGGGAGAGCCGTCATTACGCTCACCCTGCACCCACCTCACGGGCGATGTTATAATACGTACACAGGCTGGCAATCCTGGGATGTACTTTAAAGTTAATGGGAATTTGAAAAAGAAAAATGAACCAGATACGTAAGGAGAGGAAAGGCTCTGGGTCCTACAAAACCTCCCTGCTCCTCTCACGGTGCCCTCGTTGCAGTGCTGGCTCCCACCAGAGAAGGCTTCAGAAGTCTTTGTGAGCCGAGTGCATGCGCAGTATGGAGCCGCCTGTCTTCAGTAGCATTTGGGCTTCCGAAGCCTCCTTTGGTGGTGTAGAAAGCAGTATGTATCTGACCCAGAGCCTTCCCTCTGCTTTGGTAAGTATGTGGTTCATTTTTTTTTTTTTATTGGTTCCGATTCACTTAAGTTGAGAAGAAGGCTGTGTTAAAGTCCATGGTCATGTTCCCCTAGACTCTGCCACCTGGGACCAGTTTCATACCTTCCATCACAGAGCTTGTTCTGGTGTGGAATCGAGTTCTAGTTGAGCAAAACCTCAAAACAGAGGTCATTTCTGGAAATTACAGGGAAGTGGGCTCCCGAGACCCCCGTTTGACATGCCTGTCATACCGCCTCCATCATTTCCATCCAGCAGCTCTTTCAATTATTTAAAGTTGACTTTGAAGTTGTCAGAGGGAAGGCTGCGCGGTATCACCTTGCCTGAGCGGGGAGGAAACTCCAGCCGCTAAGTGCCAGCAGTGGGGGTCACAGATTGACGAGTCAGCTGCCGCTTAGACCTGTAATTCCACCTCTCACGCGGGTCTGCATCGCAATCCTATCCTTTTCCAGCATTGTTACTCTTTAGCTGCTTTTCATGCACTGGCGTGATAGATTTCCCCATCTGTTTGTGATAGATATTCCCTCTCATGGCTGAAAATCTCTGTTGTCCTGTGGGAAATCTCTGCACTCCGCTGCTTAAAGAGACACTGAAGCGAAAAAAAAATGATGATATTATGATTTGTATGTGTAGTGCAGCTAAGAAATAAAACATTAAGATCAGATACATCAGTCTAATTGTTTCCAGGACAGGAAGAGTTAAGAAACTCCAGTTGTTATCTCTATGCAGAAAAGCCATTAAGCTCTACCACTGACTTCCTGGAGAGGGCTGTCTTCTGGCTTTTATTATCTCAACTGTTAGTGAACAATTTTCTTTTTCTCTGCCAGAGGAGATGTCATTAGTTCACAGACTGCTCTGAAAGAATCATTTTGAATGCTGAGTGTTGTGTAATCTGCACATATTAGAGAATGATGCAATGTTAGAAAAAAACACTATATACCTGAAAATAAAAAGATGAGAATATTTTCTTTGCTGCTAATCTTCTAGTAATTACACAACCAATTCATTATATCATATTTTTTTTTCGCTTCAGTGTCTCTTTTTAAAGAGGCACTGCAGCCAAAACAACATGATAAAATTACTTTTTTTTTTATAACAATTTATAAATAGTCATTCTTTGCCCATTGTACAATCTTTACTCTCCCAGATTTAGGCCCCGTTCACACTGCACGCGTTTCCAGCCGCGTTTTGGAAACGCGTGCAGGTGGCCGACACGCACGACATCAGACATTGCATAGAGTGCAATGTCTGATGTTCACACTGCATGCGTTCCGGACCTGTGCGGTCCGGGAACGCATGCTGCATGCATTTTTTGTAAAAACGCATGGCTGTCCCATTCACTTTTCAGTGATGGGATCAGCCACGCAACGCACACAACGCGGATGGCGTGCGTTCGTACGCGTTGCGGTCCGCACGCGTTCCGCACGCATGGCCATCCGCGTTTGTGATGTGAACGGGGCCTTACCTGGCTATCCTACTGATCCTCTGCCTCTAATACTTTTAGCCATAGCCCCTGAACAAGCATGCAGCAGATCAGGTGTTTCTGACTTTGTCAGATCTGACAAGATTAGCTGCAAACTTGTTGCTGATGTTATTTAGCCAAATAGACCAGCAGGACTGCCAGGCAACTGGTATTGTTTAGAAGAAATATGGCAGCCTCCATAACCCTCTTGCTTCAGGTTGCCTTTAAAGAGGACCTGAACTCAGAACTTCCTCTCTGCTCTAAAAGATAAGCAACAGCATAATAATTTTCAAAGAAAAAAAAATATTTGTTATGGCTGAAACAAATCCTGCAATAAATCTGTGGGGTGTCTACTTCCTGCTTTCATGGAAGCAGACATGGGGTTATTATTATTTTTGTATTATTATTATTATTATTTTTTGATTTATGAAGTGCCAATATATTCCATGGCGCTGCATCCGGTGTTTACCAATTAGCTGCTCTTCCAAGGCAGCCAGCTGGCACAGCTGAGAGATCAAATTACACTTTTGATTAGTCATAGAGGAGGGGGAATTAGACAGGCTAAACTCTCTAAATACACACCGGGTGCACTTCTCTGTTTTCCTTCTGCCCCGTGCGAGAGTTCAAGTCCACTTTAAAGGGTTAAAGAGAAATAAATATGGCAGCCTCCACATCCCTCTCACTTAAAAAAAGAAAGGGGAAAAAAAAGCCTTTCCTAGCACCAGTTGTCGTCAGGCACAACATAAGAGAGGGCTGTAGAATGGATCCCTGGCGCGTCGCTTTAAAGCGCGGCAACTAACGGCTGTCCAATGGCGGAAAGGAACAACCTTGAACTCCCCGTGGATTTCCGCTTGCTTCGTGTGACCTCTCTCCTGGTCTCTCCGCTCTCTCCTTCGCCACGTATAAATTAAGAGGCATATCACACAGTGGATTACACGCACAGCCGCCTGGTGACCACTAACTAAAGCTGACATTTAATATAACACATTAATCAAAAAAAGTGACTGGGCTCATTTTCTCTAATTAGGCAATTATGCAGAGCATTTATATTACTTAACTAATGACCACAGGTCAGGACTGGAGATCATTATTTAGTCCGATATGACCGATGGCCTTCTGGAGAGAAATTGCCGCTCTCTGTTTGCTCACCGTTTGACCTTTAGACCCCTTTAGCTGGTAGATGAGAGATTTTTTCGGGGGCCCGGTGTTCCCAAGCAAGTGATTGAAATGTATACAGTTATAGCTACATCAGCCTCCAGCTGTCTGTCACCAGAAGGTGGATATGGATCAGACACGCCCCAGTACTTTGATATTGATCGGGCAGAGAATGGTGACATCATCACTGTATCCACAGGAAACATGTTAAGGTGCCGGACCAGATTTGCAAAGCAGCTGGGGCCTCCAGAACACCCTCATCCATTAAAGTCCAATCTACATGATACGATTCTTTGTGCGATTCGATTACGATTCTATTTACGATCCGATTAAATCCGACATGTCCGATCGGGATTCGATTCAGTTCGGTTTGCCATTGTTTTGCAATGTCAAATCGAATTGCATCGAATCGAATCTTGATCGGACATGTCGGATTTAATCGGATCGTAAATAGAATCCTAATCGAATCGTACGAAGAATCGTATTGTGCAGATTTGGCATAAGAGTGGCCAAATGTCCTCTACTATCATGTCTACAATGATCTTAGGGGCTACTGGCCATTTTTTGTTATTAATCTTTTTGAAAAATACAGTCTGTTTTTGTTCATCCCAGGGTCTCCACCTACTGTATTTTTTTTGGGGGGGCATTTAGACTTTAGGGTATCTACGTTCCACTGATGCTGGAGATGAGGGGGTTTTGGCCATTACTACCAGTTGAGCTATATATTTTTTGTTTGTTAAGAAGAGGCATGACACACTTTCTGCAAGCCTACAAGAGGTAGCCTGACTCTTGGGAGTAGAACTTCCACAATTGAAGGTAGTCCCAGTGTTCGACCACTTCAGGTTCTGGGCTTTTTTTTTACCCCTTAGGCCTCAATTCACGGAGCATTATTAAACGTTTATCAAACACTTTATCAAACGTTTGATAATTTACCTCATGGATAAAATCTCATTTTGAATTCACTAAGGTGTTATAGATTCGTTGAACAGTTTATCGATAAAACATTCAATAAATCTATAACACCTTAGTGAATTCAAAATGAGATTTTACCCATGAGGTAAATTATCAAACGTTTGATAAAGTGTTTGATAAACGTTTGATAATGCTCCGTGAATTGAGGCCTTAGGCTGGGTTCCCACTTGTGCCGAACCATGTCGGACAGTGCAGTATTCACTCTGATGGTCTGCTGTAGTAAAGCTGTGGCCCGAAGTAATTGGGTTACCACCATAGACTATTTGGGGGATCACATCCGCCTGCCCGGGATTATTGCGGACTGCACAGAAGTGCGGCCTGCTTACCGCAAGGTGGAGATGCAGATGGATTTTATAAAATAGGAGCCATTCACTGTCGCCCAGCAGCGAAATGCCAAAAGTGCCGAAATCTATTGGAAATCTCTGTGCAAATGTGTGGCAGGAATAGATCACTTTCTGATGAGATTCAATCCGGTGATCGAGTCTACTGCCCCACCTGACAGTGTATGGCCACCTTTAGACCCGTTTGTGATTAAATCCCCTTTACTCAAAATTATACATAAAATCACTCAGATGATGTGCAAATATGACATGATGGCCACAGACCGACTTTTTGTTTCTATATTTTTGTATAATGAGTAGAATTGTGGAGGTTGTTCCGCTGAATGTGTCCAAGCATTTTGATATATATATATATATATATATATATATATATATATATATATATATATATATATATATATATATATATATATACATATACATACATGCATGCATACATACATAACGACATACATACATACATACATACCTACATACATACATACATACATACATACATACATACATACACACACATATATATATATATATATATATATATATATATATATATATATATATATATATATATATATATATATATATATATATATATTATTACAATTTCACGAGCTTTAGATCAATGGTTTGGTTGTCTCATGGACTACTCCATCTCCTCCTGGGAGATTCTCATTATCTGCTGTATTCTTTACAAAAGCAATTCCTGTAAAAGAACTTTAGGCCGGATTCACATTGGTGTCCGCGGTGCGGCAGTTGTGCTGCACCGCCAAAGACAGCCTTCCGGGGAATACTGCGTTACTATACAATATTCGTCCTCTGGCATTCGACCAAACAGGAAGTGACGTGCTTGTGGTCACTTCCTGTTTCGGGTATACGGAAGTGCACAGAAGCGTATTGTTAAAATGCGCTTCCGCGTATGTGCGTCATACCATCGCCGTACCGCCACCAACATTCTTAAAATCCCCGCGTAGCCTTACATGACTTCTGATCCGCCGCACGGCTACGCAGATACGCACGGCAACGTAGTTATGGAAGTGCGTCATATTGAGCATTCCTGGCGCCCAGCACCACAGGTAATATGAAAGCACCCATACACTTTCATTGCCCTGCGGTAAATTGCTGTTACGCACCGCACCAGTGTGAAAGGGCCCTTAAGGTGCCCATTAATGAAACAATCTCATAAACGATCTGCTAAACAATCAGAAGCAACTTTACAAAGACTCAAAAAGAGACTAAAAAAAATATAATACAATCTAATCTATTGAGCAAGATCGTTCCGAAAACTGGTTTGACCTAATTCGATCATAAAATCCAACTTTTGGATTTATATTTTTTTCCTTTTCCAATCGACCAAAGAATCGTTTCACATCAGTTGCGCCAATCACGGTGCAGTTTCCATACAATTCGATCATAAAAATCACGTTGAAAGATCAAATCTGATCTTGCTTGCTCATTGACTATAGTGGCAGTTGGAGAGAGTGATTGTCGTTCTGAAAGTGCTTTTGAAAATAAAGCAAACCCTGAGAATGCCACATGAGGAGATGAACTAGTCTAACTAGTAAGTGACACCAACATAGGAGAAAAGTCATTTATAGTGCATTCTACTCTGAGAGATGTGCTTTTATTAGTATGTCACAAGTACGGTATTTTAAATTTTTTGCTTGCAATAGTGGTCCTTTAAAGTGGACCTGAACTCTTTCATAGGATAGAAGGAAAATAGAGCAGTTTCTTGGGCGGGGCGACCACCCTGGGCGCAGACCGGCAAGTAGAAGAAGGGGGGCGCAGACCGGCAAGTAGAAGAAGGGGGGCGCAGACCGGCAAGTAGAAGTAGGGGGTGCAGACCGGCAAGTAGAAGTAGGGGGTGCAGACCGGCAAGTAGAAGTAGGGGGCGCAGACCGGCAAGTAGAAGTAGGGGGCGCAGACCGGCAAGTAGAAGTAGGGGTCGCACACCGGCAAGTAGAAGTAGGGGGCGCAGACCGGCAAGTAGAAGAAGGGGGGCGCAGACTGGCAAGTAGAAGGGGGGGTGCAGACCGGCAAGTAGAAGGGGGGGTGCAGACCGGCAAGTAGAAGGGGGAGTGCAGACCGGCAAGTAGAAGGGGGTCGCAGACCGGCAAGTAGAAGGGGGTCGCAGACCGGCAAGTAGAAGAAGGGGGGTGCAGACTGGCAAGTAGAAGGGGGGTGCAGACTGGCAAGTAGAAGGGGGGGTGCAGACTGGCAAGTAGAAGGGGGGGTGCAGATCGGCAAGTAGAAGGGGGGTGCAGACCGGCAAGTAGAACAAGGGGGGTGCAGACCGGCAAGTAGAACAAGGGGGGTGCAGATCGGCAAGTAGAACAAGGGGGGTGCAGACCGGCAAGTAGAACAAGGGGGGTGCAGACCAGCAAGTAGAAGGGGGGGGGGGTGCAGATCGGCAAGTAGAACAAGGGGGGTGCAGATCGGCAAGTAGAACAAGGGGGTGCAGACCGGCAAGTAGAACAAGGGGGGTGCAGATCGGCAAGTAGAACAAGGGGGGTGCAGATCGGCAAGTAGAACAAGGGGGGTGCAGATCGGCAAGTAGAACAAGGGGGGTGCAGACCGGCAAGTAGAAGGGGGGTGCAGACCGGCAAGTAGAAGGGGGGTGCAGACCGGCAAGTAGAAGAAAGGGTGTGCCGACCGGCAAGTAGAAGAAGGGGGCTCAGGCAGAAGGACATAACCGCTAGGGAGCTGGTGGAGCCAAATGGAAGAAGAAAGATTACCAGTGTGATCACCTTCCTTGACTCCTCCTAGGCTGCCTGCGTCAGACGTCAAGTCATCATGGTGTCACCACCGCGTGATGACACCTGTTGTCCTGTAGCGGTACTGCAGGCTTTCAGTGCGTGGCGCCCATGGAGGAGTCGGCTTTCCGCGCTGTGTGTTTTCCTGGTCCCTGCTTCCTCCTGGGTGAGCGGCTGGTCACTAGTAAGTAGGCAGATCTACTTGTGACCTGTGGCTGTGTGACTGTCCATACAGAGTAAGGGTTCGTAAGACCACGGGGTGGGGGGCTGCAATTTGTACACCCTCGCCCTGGGTGCAATTTAGCCTAGACACTGCCCTGAAGGAAAACCTAGAGAAATGCACCCTGTATGTAGGTAGAAAGTTTAGCCTGTCTAATTCCCCCTCATCGATGACTAATCGCAAGTGTAATCTGATCGCAATGCTGTGTCGGCTAGTTGCCTCGGCAGAACAGGTATTTTGTAATCACAGAATGTTATCTGTCTGCTTTCATTAAAGCAGGAAGTTGACAAACTGCAGATTTATTGCAGGATTTGTATCTGCTTTAACAAAGAAATGTTTTTTCTTTAAAGATTATTATGCTGTTGCTTATCTTTTTAAAGCAGCATGCAAGTTCTGAGTTCAGGTCTGCTTTAGGAAAACATTTGGCGGCGTTCTGCTTTAACCTCCCGCCAGCAGATCATTTGGTATTTGTTCATTTAGTGTTGGCGAGGGCTGTTCATAACTGATCCTCCTCAGACTTGTGAAGTTGCCTCACTTTGTTTAGCTATTTAAAGTAATGGGCAGAGTCGGCGTGCCGGCCATTGATCTGTGTTTTGTATTACCAGTCCAGGGATCTTCTCTCCTCGCTGGAGTAATCTATAAACAAAGTGAGAGGGGGGGGGGGGGGTGTTATTAGCAGGAATTAGTTTCTCTTTTTTTTTTTTTAAATGAGAAGCGTGTCTGCGCTTCAGACTGTCTGCCGCAGCGTCTGCTCCAGAGCGGGAGGTGAAGCCAATCAATGAGGGTGGTTATTGGACTCTTAGGCACGCCGGGGCACGACGCGCTCAGAATGCCGAATATACCGTACACGGAGCAGCTGGGAGTCACTGTTACAAAACCAACTCCACGCAGGGATCTCTCTAAAGGTGCCCATAGACGTTGCAATGATGGGTAAATTGACCAAGAGACAGATCTCTTTCTGATTGAATCAGTGATCAGTTTCCTTCCCATACACCGCAGACCAATTCCTGATAGGAATCCGCTTAGCGAAGCCGCCTGCCTGGCCACCCCCCAAGTGTAAACCGTCCATTCTCATAGGCTGACATTGATTCCGTACGCCTTTTCCTTCCAATCCAGATAAGTGGTGTAGGACCGATACTTGCATTCCAGACTAATATTAACAGATCCTGTTGATAGGTATAGGATCCGTTCGCATACATTCTGTTTCGTTCTGCTAAATTGAATGTTTTTAATGACTGTGTAAGCATGGCCTTAGTGTTGGGCGCCAGGAAGGAGCTAATGATGGGGAGGAGCTTAGGATTGGCTCTAAGGCTTTATCCTTATTATAAATCGCAAGTGCAGTGGGGAGCGCTTTTCTGAGTGCTTTTTAAAGCGAATTGCAGGCGTTTTTAAACAATTTGCGATTTTTGTAAGCTCTTTTGTAAGCGCTTTTGTTTAGCCATAGCAGGAAATTAACTCTTTGAACTGAATCTGTTTAATGTATTTTGTGCTCACAAAATCGCTTATACAATCGTTTTTTAAAGCGCTTAACGATTTTCCTATACCTTCCATTGAAGTGCAAATGCTCTGAAAATGCAGGACCGGCACTTGCGATTGGAAAGAAAGCTCATCACTCATGTGAGAACACTCACATTTAAAATACATTGCTCAAGCGCTTTTAAAGTTTTTAAAATCGCCAGCACTTTAAAAAAATCTAAAAGTGCTCATAGTGTGAACAAGTCCCTTAGCGGGCGTTTACCATGAAGTGAGAGTTGAGCATTGTAGTTGGTCGAGGCTTGTTGTCAGAAAGGGGAAGAGTCTTATATTGAGGGCAAGGTTTACAGTTAGGCGAGGAATGGGGGTTTGATAAGCAATAAAAAAGTAGTGCCAAAACACAGAATGGTAGAGTATCGATAATCTCGTTACCAGTACTCTGCATGCCGGGAGTGGGCACTGGATCGGTATGTTGCACAGGCTTTCCTGAGGTCACGTTTTCGTATTGTTACAATATTTGGACTCCGTAGTGATCTAGAGTATAAGTCTAGAAACTTAGGTCTGATTCACTAGTATAGGAGTCGACTTATACATGAGTCACAGGCAACACTGAGTAATGTGTGTTCTACTAGTGACATTTTTATTTGCAGCAATTTACCCTGTGATACGTGACACTTTGAGGAAAGTAAATGCCAAGAAAACCCAGGTCTAAAAGTCTTGGCTACAACAATTAACAAGGAAAGTGGTGAGGGGGGGGAATACTGAGCTGCATCAAGGGGAGTCAATATTTGCAGAACTTGTGGGCCTGGAGGAGGTATTCATTAACCTCTCCTAGCCACGAACTTTGTTGGGTAGACTTATACTTGAGTCAATGAAAAATTCCAGCTTAAGAGGGTTAAATATTGGAGTCAACTTGTACACGAGGTCGACTTGTATTCGAGTATATACGGTATATGTTTACCATATGAGTATGTTGTGAATGTGTATGAGAGGACGGGGAGTTTTTTTGAGGTTGCGCAGGCCTTCTCTCAGCACACTTCGGTGGGCACTCGTTGCACTCTGCTCCCACCACAGCGCCATTTCCATTACCGCAGAGGTCACTAGAGGTCGTTCTTCAGCCACTAACAGGACAGATCTAGCGGCAGCCAGGCCTCGGGGCAGCAGACACGAAAACCCATTTATCTAGAGTTCCAGAGCATTATAGGTAGAAACTAGTCAAGGCAGCTAACTTGGCGTATCAATTTGCTTTTTATGATTGTTGCATTTAAAATACACTTTATTGATGCCTGGCCTATAATTGGTTATTGATTTTTGGTTTCTTTTGTTACATTTTTGCCGCTTCATAACAATTGTAATAAAATTGTATAATACTTAGCATGCAAAAAAGGAATACAAAACTGTATTTGATGCTTGATGTTGTGCACTAAATTCCCAGTATTTCATGACCCCCTCGCCCTTCTCCCCCTCCCCCATCAGGCCTGTTTATTAAAATATCTGAGCTGTCATGTAATTAGGGGAATGGGAATTTTTCTCTCTCTCCCTGCTGCCTTCTATTTGGAGGGCACTGACCCCAAAAAAAAAACTATATTGGAAACTGCAATCATGAGAGATTGTGAACCGCTCAACCCCCACCATAGCCGCTGCCTGCAGTGAGGTTTCTCATCAGGAATGATCAGTGTGAAGCTATGTTGCCTCTTTCACAGGCGAAGGCCCAAACTCAGGCAGAGGTCACTGATACACATTTAACAGGATGTCAGGGTGTCATTTTGAATGGATTGTACATAAAGTTAGTTTTGCAAAGAAAAAATAGAGAGATAAATCCCAGGTCTTAGATTCTGTCACTGGGGCAAGAAGATTGCAGACCAATACTTAGCCATTCAAGAGGCAAAGGGGAATCGAGAGCAGATTGCAGGAACTGTTATAACCTGTGACATATGTTTATACTTAGGGGCTAGGTGCACACATAACATAGCAGTAAGGGCTCTTTCACACAGAGATGTTGCGTTAGAGGGGACGTTAAGGTCGCATAACGTTCCCCTAACGCAACTCATGGTGGTGCTAAACTCGGACGCTACATAGAGACGCGTTATGCGTCTCTTGGTGCGCCGTTTTCGTTCGATACTGGTAGAACGAAAACGGCGGATGCGTCCAAAGACTGTGGAGACCGCGAGATCGGAACACTCCGCAACACTCCCGCCAGCCAATCACCGCAGAAAGCGGCCGCTCCAGGAAGTAAACACTGCACGTCACACAGTGCAGTGAATATTGATTAGCCATGTGGCTAGGGACAATAGCGGACACTCCCCTCCTCCTCTCCTGCACTGAGCATGTGCAAACAGTGTAACGCGGCTAAAACCGCGTATAACGCACAGCATGCTGCACTTTCATTGGACGTCCAGCGTTACACTGTAACGCAACGTGGGCACTGTGAACAGCCCATAGATTTTTCATTACTGTGAGTTGGGCTGCGTTACAGGCTGCTCTAACGTCAGCCTGTAACGTCTTACTGTGACAGCAGCCTAAAGGTAGCGTTTTCTGTCATGTGCGTTGCGATTTTTGTTATTTGCGTTTTTTTGTGCGTTTGCAGGTTTTTTTGCCGCAGATGTATTTTTTTAATGTGTTTTTTGTGCGTTCTTACACATTTGCGGTATGCATATACAAAACGCATATGCCTTTTCTATGCGTTTTTGTATTGCGTTTTATGCAAATCACTAGGAAGACAACAGGAATTGGAAATACATCAGAAATCTTAATTTACAAAAAAAACCACATCAAAAATGCATACAGAAAGCAATACATTGCGTTTTCATTGACCTTCATTATGTGCGTTTTTGATGCATTCATGCATAATATGCAACAAAACTAGCGATTTGAAAAACGCCAAAGTACAAACGCATACCCATGCATTTTTTTTGTGGCCCATTGAGTAGCATTGGTGCATAAAACGCAGCGTTTTACCCAACGCTAGTGTTTCTGCTATGTTTGCATATAGCCTAAGGGAACCTGTAGTGAGACGGATATGCAGGCTGCCATATTTATTTTGAACAATACCAGTTACCTGGCAGTCCTGCTGATTCTTTTGCTGCAGCAGTGACTGAATCACACACCTGAAACAAGCGTATGGCTAACCCAGTCAGACTTCAGTCAGAAACACCTGATCCACGTGCTTGTTTAGGGTCTATGGCTTAAAGTATTCAGATGCCCATTAACAGTACAATTTTTTCATCAGATGCAATCTTTCAACTCGATTTTTATGATTGCCCAGTTTTCTGAACAATTCAATGTGTGGCAAAAATTGATGTAAAACAATTCCATGGGAGATTGGAACAGAGAATTTAATTGATCCTAATGTTAGATTTTACGATTGAATTGGAAGAGAAAAAATTCCCTAATCACCTTGCTTATGGGAACAATCGATAATTACCTTCCGATCGTAAAAATTGCGTCGAGAGATCGCACCTGGTGAAAAACTTGTACTGCTAATGGGCACCTTTAGAGGCAGAGGATCAGCAGGACAACCAAAATTTCAGCATCCATATTCTTTTCACTTTAAGTGTATTTTAAATTCTACCTGACCTGCCGAGGCAAAGGTATCTGAGGTTCCAGGAAGCACAGGTGTGTGTTTGTGTTGGATTCACATACCCCTGTGCATTGTCTGTTCCTCTCCTTGTTTCCCCCATCTCTCTAATCACTCCATGAAAAATGACTGCTAGCTCCACCCACTCCAGACACACCCTCCCAGCATCTGCACCAATGCTGAGGCCAGGTAGCTGTCAGGTGAGAGTGGAGGCGGGAGCAGTTCATAGTTAGATTCCTATGTGACTATGGGGACTTGCCAGGAGAGTAAAGCCCAGTTTGTGACGCAACCAGTGGTGCGTTAGTAAGGCTCCCCAGCATGCAGCCTTACGGCCAGATAGGAGAACAGTGACCAAGACAGGGTGATGTTAAAGGATACCCGAAGTGACATGTGACATGTGACATGATGATATAGACATGGGTATGTACAGTGCCTAGTACACAAATAACTATGCTTTGTTCCTTTTTTTTATTTCTCTGACTGAAAGAGTTAAATATCAGGTATGTAAGTGGCTGACTCAGTCCTGACTCAGACAGGAAGTGACTACAGTGTGACCCTCACTGATTAGAAATTCACCTTTTTCATCTTTCTTGCTCTCAGAAGAAATTTTCTGCTAGGAAAGTGTTTTATAGTTGGAATTTCTTATCAGTGAGGGTCACACTTTAGTGACTTCCTGTCAGGACTGAGTCAGCCACTTACATACCTGATATTTAACTCTTTCAGGCAGAGGAAGAAAAAAAGGAACACAGACGTGTATGTACAGTGCCTAGCACACAAATAACTATGTTAGCTCATCATGTCACATGTCACTTCGGGTACCCTTTAAACATGCTGGAGCAGAGTGTTTGGTACACGCAGATAGGCAACCAGTATAATAAATTAGAACTCTTTATTGAAGGAAAAAATGCAGAGATAAATCATATACCGCCATCAGATAATACAGCTTACTTAGGACAGAGAGGAGCACACAGAGTGAATCTTGGAAATAACAATCCCATTAAGATCACCATTGCATTTTACACACCATGACATCTTGTGCTTGTTTTAGTACACTGCAGTTCAAGGCAACTCTGTTGTTAAACCGCTTAATAAACCAAGCAAATTTTCATCTAGCCATATCACAAAGCAAGTAATTAATCTAACCGTAACACAACACCACCTTGGCATTCAGAGTTAACTATGTTGTTGCCCTGAGCAACAGTCTCCAGAATTCCTTTCCACCGGTTTCCATAGTGACCTCTCCAAGACCATCGCTGTGCTTTGAAATGAGCATCCTTGGCGCATGGAATGCTGGGAATAGTGTTTCTTGAATAATGAATTGCTGGCTCGGGTGTCTGTACAGATCTCCCATCACTGTTATGGCACGCCTCATTCTAACCTCATGCACTAAGCAAGCCCCTGAAGCACTGTGATCATCAGAATATATTTTTAAGTGATGTGTAAAATTAAATATAACCAGGTCAAAGGATGACAAAGGGTACGCAGATGCACAAAGCAGAATGTGTGGCAGTCCTCTCGGTGGTGCCCATTCACCACAAGGAGCGGTAATTGAGCATGTGGAGTGTTGTTGGGTAATACCGAAGCCTCCGGATGCTGGAGAGGTTTCCCCCGTCCTCCAGGCCAATCCAGCGATGAGACACCGCCCTCCCCCTCCCCCCCCCCTCCCCCCCCCCCCAAAGCGTTTCCGCACTGCGTCATCGCAGTAGCATGGACTCGCTTGGGCTCCGGATGAGAAAGCTGAGCCAATCAAGTCTGTGCTATTGCAGATGCAGACACCTAACAAACCACAACTTTTAGAGAACATGCCACTTTAAGGATATAGTAAGGGTTTCATTTATCTGTAGGATCCAATTAAAGTTTTCTTTAGGTGGAGAACAGTGGCTTAAACAACAACTGAAGTGAGAGGGATATGGAGGCTGCCATATTGATTTTTTTTTAAACAATACCAGGTGCCTGGCTATCCTGCTGATCCTCTGCCTCTAATACTTTTAGCCACAGACCCTGAACAAGCATGCAGCAGATCAGGTGTGTCTGACATTATCGTCAGAACTGACAAGATCAGCTGCATGCTTGTTTCTGGTGTTGTTCGGACACTACTGCAGCCATATAGATCAGCAGGGCTGCCAGGCAACTGGTATTGCCTAAAAGGAAAGAAATATGGCAGCCTCTGTATCTCTTTCACTTCAGTTGTCCTTTAATGGGAAGTCTGCTTTTAGAGGACATTTTTTGCTACTTTCAGCTTGGTCATATATGATTACAGCGCAGGTAGCTGAAAGGTTAGCGGATCTGTGTTTTTGTTATTGTAGTCACACATAGTACCAGAACATGAAATCCTCTTTAGTAGTTGTTTTGTCCAGTAGCTATTGGCTGCTGTTGCAAAATCACTAATTTTATTGATCATTTAGTTAATCAGGTCAGGGTTACAAACTTCTGTATTTTAAAGAGAAACTCTGACCAAGAATTGAACTTTATCCCAATCAGTAGCTGATACTCCTTTTTACATGAGAAATGTATTCCTTTTCACAAACAGACCATCAGGAGGTGCTGTATGACTGATATTGTGGAGAAACCCCTCCCACAACAAACTCTGAGGACCGTGGTACTCCTGGCAGTTTCCTGTCTGTGAACCTTGTTGCATTGTGGGAAATAGCTGTTTACAGCTGTTTCCAACTGCCAAAACAGCAAGCAGCAGCTACATCACTTGCCAGCAGTAAAAATGTCACCATGTAATAAATGTCAGAATATAAATTAGGGATTTAAAATATTTTACAATGGGCAAACACTGACTAAATCATTTATACAGAATTATTGTAAAAATGAAGCACTTTTTTAATTGCATTATTTTCACTGGAGTTCCTCTTTAATAACCACATTTTTTTTTTCTCTAGCACAGCCCAGTTTTTTTTTTTTTTTTACTTCAAAAATGTTTTCCAGCATTCTATAACCTACAGGTACCCAATAACGGTACAATATTTTCCTCAGACGCGATCATTCAATCAGATTTTCACGATCAAATTGCACAGACAACTCTCACACTGTGATGAGAAAATCAACATGAAACAATTGTATAGTCTTTAGAAATACAGAATTTTCTCAATTAGAATGTTGGATTTTTTTGATCGTACCTGAAGAGAGAACGTTCATTAATTGACCTCTATATGGGAACCATCGATAATTCCCTTCGGATTATATACAATCCCACAAATCTGATCAAATGATCATATCTGAGGAATATACTGTACCGTTAATGGGCACCTTAAAGGGAACCCCGAGTTAAGAGGGATATGGATCCTGCCATATTTATTTACTAGTAAACAATGCCAGTTGCCTGGCAGCCCTGTTGATCTTCTGGCATAATTCACGTGAGAGTCAAAATCCCCGAACAACCATATGGCTAATCCAGTAAAACCTATACCTGATCTGCTGCATGCCTATTCAGGGTCTATGGCTAAATATAATAGAGATACTGGATCGCCGGGACTGCCTGGCAACTGGTATTGTTTAAAAGGAAATACATATGGCAGCCTCCATATCCCTCTCAACTCGGATTCCCTTTAAAGGGTACCCAAGTTGTAATTAAACAGTGTCCTTATATTTACCCGGGACTTATTATAGCTCTGGTAGTCTTGTAGGCACCTCGCTGCCCTCCCGGTGCCCCTTATCTTTTTGTTGTTGTGCTGTCTGGTAAAGTTTGCGAAACCAGCTGGAGTCCTGGAGTGTTGCTCATGCGCCGACCTGGTTTCGTGCCTCCTTGATTGCGCTTCTGTAGCTGGGAGCATCCCAACCATAGGAACGCAATCAAGGAAGCATGCCGCCAGGTCAGCACATGCTCATTAGTGCGCGACTGAGCTGAGTCGTGGACTTTACCGGCCCGCACAGCGGATCAACGAACCGGACCAGGAGGACAGTGAGATACCTACAAGACTACGGGGGGGCTGGAAGAATTTACTACAGTGAATGGGATCAGCCACGCAACGCATGGAAACGCATATGGCGTGCTATCAGACGCGTTGTGTTCTGATCGCACGGCCATCTGCGTGTGATGATGTGATTGAGGCCTTAATCTGACAGAAAATCTCATCATATGTACCTAGCATAAGAAAAAGGACACTGTTTAATTACAACTCGGAGATCCTTTCAGTATTTCAGCAACCGTAAAAGTAATTATCCTGTTACCTCATAGCAAGCAGCCAATCAATAATACCAAAGTGTTATGTGATTATCCGCAAACCACTTCTTTTCTGGAAGCTAAACCCCGCCTCCCAAAGCCCAACTGGCAAATAGTGAATCTGGCATTGGATCATTAGATGAGGGAGGAGCTCGGAACAGTAAAGGGTGGAGCTTGGCTCCAAGTCAGGAAGTCTAAATATTTTATTTTTCTGCAAAGTGGAGACATTTGAAGGGCTTCTTCTGTAAAGAGAAATAAAGGGCGTGTTTTGGCTGTTTTGTATTCCTGTGAAGTGACAGCTGACTCCGGTAGGGGGACCATAGGCAATACAGGCATGGTGGTAGTTCTAATAGAGGAGTAACGCCACAAATCAAAATATATTTAGTTTTACACACAAAACTTTAAAAATGTGTATTTTGATGATGTTTACTCAGTGAGCGCACTGGGTACATGGAAGAGAAAGTCACTTCATGCATGACTCACGGCCTTCATTCATGTCTCCATCTGTGTGTAGAAACATAGCAAAGCAGCCATTCCTAGAGACATTGCAGGACAACCTTATTGAGATGGACATCCTCCCCACCTCCCGCCATGACGGTGCTTACAATGATGGGTATGTGACACATCCTATTGATTGTTTGCCATGCTGCATGATCCTCACTTCCTTAACCCTTCTTCCTCCCTCTCTACTCACTCTGCTAACCAGGCCTGCCGCTGCTGGGTATACACACACTGAGCTGCCGCTGCTGGGTATACACACACTGAGCTGCCGCTGCTGGGTATACACACACTGAGCTGCCACTGCTGGGTATACACACACTGAGCTGCCACTGCTGGGTATACACACACTGAGCTGCCACTGCGGGGTATACACACACTGAGCTGCCACTGCTGGGCGTACACACACTGAGCTGCCACTGCTGGGGATACACACACTGAGCTGCCACTGCTGGGTATACACACACTGAGCTGCCACTGCTGGGCGTACACACACTGAGCTGCCACTGAGGGGTGTACACACACTGAGCTGCCACTGCCGGGGTATACACACACTGAGCTGCCGCTGCTGGGTGTACACACACTGAGCTGCCACTGCTGGGGATACACACACTGAGCTGCCACTGAGGGGTATACACACACTGAGCTGCCACTGCTGGGGATACACACACTGAGCTGCCACTGCTGGGGATACACACACTGAGCTGCCACTGCTGGGGATACACACACTGAGCTGCCGCTGCTGGGGATACCCCACACACTGAGCTGCCACTGCTGGGTATACACACACTGAGCTGCCACTGCTGGGTATACACACACTGAGCTGCCACTGAGGGGTATACACACACTGAGCTGCCACTGCTGGGGATACACACACTGAGCTGCCACTGCTGGGGATACACACACTGAGCTGCCACTGAGGGGTATACACACACTGAGCTGCCACTGCTGGGGATACACACACTGAGCTGCCGCTGCTGGGGATACACACACTGAGCTGCCACTGCTGGGGATACACACACTGAGCTGCCGCTGCTGGGGATACCCCACACACTGAGCTGCCACTGCTGGGTATACACACACTGAGCTGCCACTGCTGGGTATACACACACTGAGCTGCCACTGAGGGGTATACACACACTGAGCTGCCACTGCTGGGGATACCCCACACACTGAGCTGCCACTGCTGGGTATACACACACTGAGCTGCCGCTGCTGGGTATACACACACTGAGCTGCCACTGCTGGGTATACACACACTGAGCTGCCACTGCTGGGTATACACACACTGAGCTGCCGCTGCTGGGTATACACACACTGAGCTGCCGCTACTGGGTGTACACACACTGAGCTGCCACTGCTGGGTATACACACACTGAGCTGCCACTGCTGGGTATACACACACTGAGCTGCCACTGCTGGGTATACACACACTGAGCTGCCACTGCTGGGTATACACACACTGAGCTGCCACTGCTGGGGATACACACACTGAGCTGCCACTGCTGGGTATACACACACTGAGCTGCTGCCACTGCTGGGTATACACACACTGAGCTGCCACTGCTGGGCGTACACACACTGAGCTGCCACTGCTGGGTATACACACACTGAGCTGCCACTGCTGGGGATACCCCACACACTGAGCTGCCACTGCTGGGTATACACACACTGAGCTGCCGCTGCTGGGTATACACACACTGAGCTGCCACTGCTGGGTATACACACACTGAGCTGCCACTGCTGGGTATACACACACTGAGCTGCCGCTGCTGGGTATACACACACTGAGCTGCCGCTACTGGGTGTACACACACTGAGCTGCCACTGCTGGGTATACACACACTGAGCTGCCACTGCTGGGTATACACACACTGAGCTGCCACTGCTGGGTATACACACACTGAGCTGCCACTGCTGGGTATACACACACCGAGCTGCCACTGCTGGGTATACACACACTGAGCTGCCGCTACTGGGTGTACACACACTGAGCTGCCACTGCTGGGTATACACACACTGAGCTGCCACTGCTGGGTATACACACACTGAGCTGCCACTGCTGGGTATACACACACTGAGCTGCCACTGCTGGGTATACACACACTGAGCTGCCACTGCTGGGTATACACACACTGAGCTGCCGCTACTGGGTGTACACACACTGAGCTGCCACTGCTGGGTATACACACACTGAGCTGCCACTGCTGGGTATACACACACTGAGCTGCCACTGCTGGGTATACACACACTGAGCTGCCACTGCTGGGTATACACACACTGAGCTGCCACTGCTGGGTATACACACACTGAGCTGCCACTGCTGGGTATACACACACTGAGCTGCCACTGCTGGGTATACACACACTGAGCTGCCACTGCTGGGTATACACACACTGAGCTGCCGCTGCTGGGTATACACACACTGAGCTGCCACTGCTGGGGATACCCCACACACTGAGCTGCCGCTGCTGGGGATACACACACTGAGCTGCCACTGCTGGGGATACACACACTGAGCTGCCACTGCTGGGCGTACACACACTTAGCTGCCACTGCTGGGCGTACACACACTGAGCTGCCACTGCTTGGTATACACACACTGAGCTGCCGCTGCTGGGGATACACACACTGAGCTGCCACTGCTGGGTATACACACACTGAGCTGCCACTGCTGGGTATACACACACTGAGCTGCCACTGCTGGGTAGACACACACTGAGCTGCCGCTGCTGGGTATACACACACTGAGCTGCCACTGCTGGATATACACACACTGTGCTGCCGCTGCTGGGTATACACACACTGAGCTGCCACTGCTGGGTATACACACACTGAGCTGCCGCTGCTGGGTATACACACACTGAGCTGCCACTGCTGGGTATACACACACTGAGCTGCCACTGCTGGGTATACACACACTGAGCTGCCGCTGCTGGGTATGCACACACTGAGCTGCTGCTGCTGGGTTTACACCACACACTGAGCTGCCGCTGCTGGGTATACACACACTGAGCTGCCGCTGCTGGGTATACACACACTGAGCTGGCACTGCTGGGTATACACACACTGAGCTGCCACTGCTGGGTATACACACACTGAGCTGGCACTGCTGGGTATACACACACTGAGCTGGCACTGCTGGGTATACACACACTGAGCTGCCACTGCTGGGTATACACACACTGAGCTGCTACTGCTGGATATACACACACTGTGCTGCCACTGCTGGGTATACACACTGAGCTGCCACTGCTAGGTATACACACACTGAGCTGCCACTGCTGGGTATACACACACTGAGCTGCCACTGCTGGGTATACACACACTGAGCTGGCACTGCTGGGTATACACACACTGAGCTGGCACTGCTGGGTATACACACACTGAGCTGCCACTGCTGGGTATACACACACTGAGCTGCCGCTGCTGGGTATACACACACTGAGCTGCCACTGCTGGGTATACACACACTGAGCTGCCGCTGCTGGGGTTACCCCACACACTGAGCTGCCGCTGCTGGGTATACACACACTGAGCTGCCGCTGCTGGGTATACACACACTGAGCTGCCGCTACTGGGTGTACACAAACTGAGCTGCCACTGCTTGGTATACACACACTGAGCTGCCACTGCTGGGTATACACACACTGAGCTGCCACTGCTGGGTATACACACACTGAGCTGCTGCCACTGCTGGGTATACACACACTGAGCTGCTGCTACTGCTGGGTATACACACACTGAGCTGCCACTGCTGGGTATACACACACTGAGCTGCCACTGCTGGGTATACACACTCTGAGCTGCCGCTACTGAGTGTACACACACTGAGCTGCCACTGCTGGGTATACACACACTGAGCTGCCACTGCTGGGTATACACACACTGAGCTGCCACTGCTGGGTATACACACACTGAGCTGCCGCTGCTGGGTATACACACACTGAGCTGCCACTGCTGGGTAGACACACACTGAGCTGCCACTGAGGGGTATACACACACTGAGCTGCCACTGCTGGGTATACACACACTGAGCTGCCGCTGCTGGGTATACACACACTGAGCTGCCGCTACTGGGTATACACACACTGAGCTGCCGCTGCTGGGTATACACACACTGAGCTGCCGCTGCTGGGTATACACACTCTGAGCTGCCACTGCTGGGTATACACACACTGAGCTGCCACTGAGAGGTATACACACACTGAGCTGCCGCTGCTGGGTATACACACACTGAGCTGCCGCTGCTGGGTATACACACTCTGAGCTGCCACTGCTGGGTATACACACACTGAGCTGCCACTGAGAGGTATACACACACTGAGCTGCCACTGCTGGGTATACACACACTGAGCTGCCGCTGCTGGGTATACACACACTGAGCTGCCGCTACTGGGTATACACACACTGAGCTGCCGCTGCTGGGTATACACACACTGAGCTGCCGCTGCTGGGTATACACACTCTGAGCTGCCGCTACTGAGTGTACACAAACTGAGCTGCCACTGCTGGGTATACACACACTGAGCTGCTGCTGCTGGGTTTACACCACACACTGAGCTACCGCTGCTGGGTATACACACACTGAGCTGCCACTGCTGGGTATACACACACTGAGCTGCCACTGAGAGGTATACACACACTGAGCTGCCGCTGCTGGGTATACACACACTGAGCCGCTGCTGCTCGGTATACACCACACACTGAGCTGCCGCTGCTGGGTATACACACACTGAGCTGCCACTGCTGGGTATACACACACTGAGCTGCCACTGCGGGGTATACACACACTGAGCTGCCACTGCTGGGTAGACACACACTGAGCTGCCACTGCTGGGTAGACACACACTGAGCTGCCACTGAGGGGTATACACACACTGAGCTGCCGCTGCTGGGTATACACACACTGAGCTGCCGCTGTTGGGTAGACACACACTGAGCTGCCGCTGCTGGGTATACACACACTGAGCTGCCACTGCTGGGTATACACACACTGAGCTGCCACTGCTGGGGATACACACACTGAGCTGCCGCTGCTGGGTATACACACACTGAGCTGCCACTGCTGGGTATACACACACTGAGCTGCCACTGCTGGGTATACACACACTGAGCTGCCACTGCTGGGGATACACCACACACTGAGCTGCACCTCCTGGGTATACACACTGTGAGCTGCCACTGCTGGGTATACACACACTGAGCTGCCCCTGCTGGGGATACACACACTGAGCTGCCCCTGCTGGGGATACACACACTGAGCTGCCACTGCTGGGGATACACACACTGAGCTGCCACTGCTGGGGATACACACACTGAGCTGCCGCTGCTGGGGATACACACACTGAGCTGCCCCTGCTGGGTATACACACACTGAGCTTCCACTGCTGGGGATACACACCCTGAGCTGCCACTGCTGGGGATACACACACTGAGCTGCCACTGCTGGGTATACACACACTGAGCTGCCCCTGCTGGGTATACACACACTGAGCTGCCCCTGCTGGGTATACACACACTGAGCTGCCGCTGCTGGGTATACACACACTGAGCTGCCGCTGCTGGGTATACACACTCTGAACTGCCCCTGCTGGGTATACACACACTGAACTGCCACTGCTGGGTATACACACACTGAGCTGCCACTGCTGGGGATACACACACTGAGCTGCCACTGCTGGGCATACACACACTGAGCTGCCGCTGCTGGGTATACACACACTGAGCTGCCGCTGCTGGGTATACACACACTGAACTGCCACTGCTAGGGATACCCCACACACTGAGCTGCTGCTGCTGGGGATACACCACACACTGAGCTGCCACTGCTGGGGATACACCACACACTGAGCTGCCACTGCTGGGGATACACACACTGAGCTGCCACTGCTGGGCATACACACACTGAGCTGCCACTGCTGGGCATACACACACTGAGCTGCCACTGCTGGGCATACACACACTGAGCTGCCACTGCTGGGCATACACACACTGAGCTGCCACTGCTGGGCATACACACACTGAGCTGCCACTGCTGGGCATACACACACTGAGCTGCCACTGCTGGGCATACACACACTGAGCTGCCACTGCTGGGCATACACACACTGAGCTGCCACTGCTGGGCATACACACACTGAGCTGCCACTGCTGGGCATACACACACTGAGCTGCCGCTGCTGGGCATACACACACTGAGCTGCCGCTGCTGGGTATACACACACTGAGCTGCCGCTGCTGGGTATACACACACTGAGCTGCCCCTGCTGGGTATACACACACTGAGCTGCCACTGCTGGGTATACACACACTGAGCTGCCACTGAGGGGTATACACACACTGAGCTGCCACTGCTGGGGATACCCCACACACTGAGCTGCCGCTGCTGGGGATACACACACTGAGCTGCCACTGCTGGGGATACACACACTGAGCTGCCATTGCTGGGCATACACACACTGAGCTGCCACTGCTGGGCATACACACACTGAGCTGCCACTGCTGGGCATACACACTCTGAGCTGCCACTGCTGGGCATACACACTCTGAGCTGCCACTGCTGGGCATACACACACTGAGCTGCCACTGCTGGGCATACACACACTGAGCTGCCACTGCTGGGCATACACACACTGAGCTGCCACTGCTGGGCATACACACACTGAGCTGCCACTGCTGGGCATACACACACTGAGCTGCCGCTGCTGGGTATACACACACTGAGCTGCCGCTGCTGGGTATACACACACTGAGCTGCCCCTGCTGGGTATACACACACTGAGCTGCCACTGTTGGGTAGACACACACTGAGCAGCCGCTGCTGGGTATACACACACTGAGCAGCCGCTGCTGGGTATACACACACTGAGCTGCCACTGCTGGGTATACACACACTGAGCTGCCACTGCTGGGGATACACACACTGAGCTGCCGCTGCTGGGTATACACACACTGAGCTGCCACTGCTGGGCGTACACACACTGAGCTGCCGCTGCTGGGTATACACACACTGAGCTTCCACTGCTGGGTATACACACACTGAGCTGCCACTGCTGGGGATACACCACACACTGAGCTGCCACTGCTGGGTATACACACACTGAGCTGCCACTGCTGGGTATACACACACTGAGCTGCCACTGCTGAATATACACACACTGAGCTGCCACTGCTGGGCATACACCCACTGAGCTGCCACTGCTGGGGATACACTACACACTGAGCTGCCACTGCTGGGGATACACACACTGAGCTGCCACTGCTGGGGATACACACACTGAGCTGCCACTGCTGGGCATTCACACACTGAGCTGCCACTGCTGGGCATTCACACACTGAGCTGCCACTGCTGGGCATTCACACACTGAGCTGCCACTGCTGGGCATACACACACTGAGCTGCCACTGCTGGGCATACACACACTGAGCTGCCACTGCTGGGGATACACCACACACTGAGCTGCCACTGCTGGGGATACACACGCTGAGCTGCCGCTGCTGGGTATACACACACTGAGCTGCCGCTGCTGGGTATACACACACTGAGCTGCCACTGCTGGGTATACACACACTGAGCTGCCACTGCTGGGCATACACACTCTGAGCTGCCACTGCTGGGCATACACACACTGAGCTGCCACTGCTGGGCATACACACACTGAGCTGCCACTGCTGGGCATACACACACTGAGCTGCCACTGCTGGGCATACACACACTGAGCTGCCGCTGCTGGGTATACACACACTGAGCTGCCGCTGCTGGGTATACACACACTGAGCTGCCCCTGCTGGGTATACACACACTGAGCTGCCACTGTTGGGTAGACACACACTGAGCTGCCACTGCTGGGTATACACACACTGAGCTGCCACTGCTGGGTATACACACACTGAGCTGCCACTGCTGGGTATACACACACTGAGCTGCCACTGCTGGGTATACACACACTGAGCTGCCACTGCTGGGTATACACACACTGAGCTGCCACTGCTGGGTATACACACACTGAGCTGCCACTGCTGGGTATACACACACTGAGCTGCCACTGCTGGGTATACACACACTGAGCTGCCACTGCTGGGTATACACACACTGAGCTTCCACTGCTGGGTATACACACACTGAGCTGCCACTGCTGGGTATACACACACTGAGCTGCCACTGCTGGGTATACACACACCGAGCTGCCACTGCTGGGTATAAACACACTGAGCTGCCGCTGCTGGGTATACACACTGAGCTGCCACTGCTGGGCATACACACACTGAGCTGCCACTGCTGGGGATACACACACTGAGTTCCCACTGCTGGGGATACACACACTGAGTTCCCACTGCTGGGGATACACACACTGAGCTACACTACAATTGATGAGTGCTGCCTGACAAAGACTGCAAACAAGAAAATAAGTCCAGCTTTGGGTTAAACTTGTACACTACAAATGAAAATAAAAGAAATGTTTTCATGCTGAATGACGGGGTGTCTGTTTGCAGTGGAAGATTGCTGAGAATTTTTTCTTCTGTAAAAATAACATTTGATTTGTAGTTTATACTTTCTAAAAATCTGTATGTCATTCAGAAGTTATCAGCTGCAAACGTTTTTTTCCCCTGAGAAATGTGTGGATATACTTAAAGCAAACCTGAAATGAAAATAAAATTGAATTAAATAATCTTATCTGTAGTTGTGTACCTGATGCGCTGTACCACTCCGGTGGTCTGCTGGAGCTGTTCTGCCTGCCAAGCAGAAGTGTGCTTTATCTTCTGATATCGCAACACATCTGCTATCCCCTAATTACCATGCAGGGTAGGAATGGACATGTAAATGGGCCCACTGGAAACCATGAGTCTTTTCTATGTATTCCTTGGTCCGCTGCCGACTCCACCGACAAGCCTAGTGTGCACTTAGCATACAATAATCATGCAACAGCTTGCACAGGAAGCATAGGTCTCACCAGGTAATGCAGGTACAGTACTGATAGTGCGCTCCTCTGCCCACATTTCTGCGCAGCCTGTAGCATTGCAGCCATGCACAAGCAAGTCACAGATGACAGGCAATTCCCTCAGTAATTAGACAGCAGCTTACATAGGAAGCGTAGGTCTCACCAGTTAATGCAGATACAGTTCTGATAGTGTGCTCCTCTCCCAACATTTCTGTGCAGCATGGATGATACTGTAGCATTGCAGCCATGCACAAGCAAGTCAGAGATGACAGGCAATTCCCTCAGTAATCAGGCAGCAGCTTGCACAGGAAGCATCGGTCTCACCAGTGAATGCAGATACAGTTCTGATAGTGTGCTCCTCTCTGCACATTTCTGTGCAGCCTGGATGACACTGTAGCATTGCAGCCATGCACAAGCAAGTCACAGATGGCAGGCGATTCCCTCAGTAATCAGGCAGCAGCTTACATAGGAAGCATAGGTCTCACCTGTGAATGTAGGTACAGTACTGATAGTGTGCTCCTCTGTGCACATTTCTGTGCAGCCTGGATGACAGTGTAGTGTTCCAGCCATGCACAAGCAAGTCACAGATGATAAGCAATTCCTTCTGTAATCAGGCAGCAGCTCACTCCGGAAACCTAGTAATCCACACAGGCCCGGAATAGTGTGCAGATAGCGAGCAGGCAATAAATGGCTGCCAGCCCACCCACAGACCATGACTCATTAGTCTCTGACTGATGTTTCCGCCCACTTTCCACTATAGCCAGGTACAGAATACTACAGGTGACTGGCTGCACGGGCACTGGATGTCTGCTGGGGACCATTAGCAGCCCCGGGTAAGTTCAACTCATTTTCCCCCCGAGCCCCCCTACAGTGTCCCTTTGAGGATCACAGGCTTTAACCCTTCCCCACCCACCCACCAGTGACCAGGCTTTTTTTTTTTTTTTTTTTTTTTTACAAATTAGGGCTCTGCAGCTTTAAGTGCTCGCTGCAGAGCTGTACAAGTCAGCACACAAGTGATCCCTCTCCCCTTTTCTGCCCACCAACAGAGCTTTCTGTTGGTGGTCTCTGATCACTCCCACAATGTTTGGTTATTTTTTTTTTTATATTAGTTTATGTAGTATTTACTAATAGATTTACCTATGTATTTTTTTCCCCTCCCCAGCCAGCCATTGACAGCGATCGGCCGTCGTGGGCCTCAGCCTATAAGAGCCGATCACTCTTAGGCCTCGTTCAGATCATTTAGCGCAGATGGCTGTGCGATCGGAACGCAATACGTGCGATCTCTCGCCATCTGCGCTGCGCTGCAGATCCCATTCACTACAGTGAATGGATCTGCGCTGCGTTTCCCGAAAAATGCATGCAGCAGTGCGATGGTGCAGAGCACTGCTGCGCATATGATGGGAACAGTGGAAGGGCTGTCTATGCCCTTGTACCGTTCTTGCGTGTCGCACACTATGCGCGCTGCCAAAATGCGCACAGCAGCACGCATAGTCTGGACGAGGCCTAATGCCTCCCCAGGGGACAGCCGAGTGACACGGCTGTCCCTAGTAGATGGCGGTTTCACCATCTAACAGTCTCCTAGCAGCGATCGCCGCTGGGAGACTGATGACAGAGCGGAGCCAGTTAGCGTTAGTTGGTCAGGGCTGCCGCCGCATTTACGCCAATCGGCATGACGCGGTCGTTAAGAGGTTAAACAGACCTGAACTTCCCAGCATAATAACCTTTAAGGAAAAAAATGATTTGTTACAACTGATACAAAGCCTGCAATAAATCTGCAGTTTGTCTACTTCCTGCTTTCATGGAAGCAAACATATCGTTTACATCCTGTGTTTACAAATTAGCTGCTGTGCTGTGGCAGAGGATATTCCTGAGCTGACACAGCTGAGAGATCAAATTACAATTGTATTAGTCACAGATTAGGGGGGATTAGAGTAGCTAAACTCTCTAAACTTTTTAGTCTATTAATTTGTCTTTAGGAGACCCTTCTTCCCCTCCCCTCTCCGTAGAACTGTACCTCGACTGACAAAATTCTGCTGTCTGTACAGGGTTTCATCCTCTTACAGTTAATCACCTGTTCTATTTCTGCAATGCTGTAGGCCTGGGGTATTGGCTCGTCCAGCCCACACATTCATGTCACACGGCCTCCCTCTCAGTAGACCATCCAGCTCACCCAGCATAGCCATAGGGGATTCTGGGAATGCTTTCATCTTGCTGATTGTGGACAGGAAGGCTCATCTACAGAACGGGCGCAGGGGGAAAGATCGTGTTCAAGTTTAGACAGAATTATTTAAGACCTCTAGGTAAGAGATTCCCCCGCTGTGAATTGTTCAGTTAACACCGGCACCGAGTTTAGCTGTCAAAACCGTTATATTTATATCAAACAGCTGAAAGTTTTACCTTGACATTTGCGACATGCGTAAAAGTAATCCACAAAAGTGACACATTCTTAGAGCTTTTCACATACACTTGCCAAAACACCCTTCCCTGCACTGCTAATATAAGTACGGGGATCTGAAGGGCTGGCTAATGAAGGCCAGGGCCAAGAAAATTGGTGCAGAAGTGGACTAGCTGTCCAGAGCAGCCAATCGGGGTGCTAGTTCTATTTAAAGAGGAACTTTAGCCAAAAGGGGGCAGGGAATACATACATTGCAAAGTGAAAAGTTAAAAGATAGAAGAGAGATCAAGAAATAATTGATATTCGCCATGCAGTTTGTTCATATTGTTTGATCTGCAATCAGCATGCACTTCATCATCTTTACTACTGGCAGACATGAAAAAAAAAAAAAAAAGCACCAACTGTCATTCTTTATAACCACAACCACTAACATTGCGATGGGTTAAAGCTTGTTTTTTTGTTTTTTTGTTTTTTTTTTATAAATAAACATATGCACAGAGGGAGATACTGGTTGCTTGGTAGTTGGGAACAAAAAAAAAATCATCCAGTAAGAAATGACGGTACTTATTTAGCCTACTTAACCTGTTATAAGTGTACAATGTTATGATATAACTTTTTTCTGTAATTCCAAAAGTGACATCGCTTCTGCCCATTTCTTTCCTTTTTTTTTTCTTTTTTTTTCAACCTAGCTCAGTGTTACTTTTCCTCCCCACTGCCACAACCTACTGTCTCTTCCACTGCAAACATCACCTAGATCAGGGGTCCCCAACCTTTTTGAGCCCGGGGCCCACTATCCCGACCAAAATTTTCTCCGGGGCCCCCCTGGGGGGGGGGGGGGGGGGGGGTGTAAGTGGGCGTGGCTAGTGTCGGCGGCAGCAGCCCCCCCCCCTTTTTCCCAGATTCCACAGTATAGCAAGTACAGTTAGCCCAGTATAGCAAGTACAGTTACCACACTATAGCAAGTACAGTTAGCCTAGTATAGCAAGTATAGTTACCCCTGTATAGCAAGTACAGTTACCACAGTATAGCCAGTACAGTTAGCCTAGTATAGCAAGTACAGTTACCCCAGTATAGCAAGTACAGTTAGCCCAGTATAGCAAGTACAGTTACCACAGTATAGCAAGTACAGTTAGCCCAGTATAGCAAGTACAGTTACCACACTATAGCAAGTACAGTTAGCCTAGTATAGCAAGTATAGCTACCCCAGTATAGCCAGTAGTTACCCCAGTATAGCAAGTACAGTTAGACTAGTATAGCAAGTATAGCTACCCCAGTATAGCAAGTACAGTTACTACAGTATAGCAAGTACAGTTACCCCAGTATAGCAAGTACAGTTACCCCAGTATAGCAAGTACAGTTACCCCAGTATAGCTAGTACAGTTACCCCAGTATAGCAAGTACAGTTAGCCTAGTATAGCAAGTATAGCTACCCCAGTATAGCCAGTAGTTACCCCAGTATAGCAAGTACAGTTACCACAGTATAGCAAGTACAGTTACCCCAGTATAGCTAGTACAGTTACCACAGTATAGCAAGTACAGTTACCCCAGTATAGCAAGTATATTTACCCCAGTATAGCTAGTACAGTTACCACAGTATAGCAAGTACAGTTACCCCAGTATAGCAAGTATATTTACCCCAGTATAGCTAGTACAGTTACCCCAGTATAGCTAGTACAGTTACCACAGTATAGCAAGTACAGTTACCCCAGTATAGCAAGTATATTTACCCCAGTATAGCTAGTACAGTTACCCCAGTATAGCAAGTACAGTTAGCCTAGTATAGCAAGTATAGCTACCCCAGTATAGCCAGTAGTTACCCCAGTATAGCAAGTACAGTTACCACAGTATAGCAAGTACAGTTACCCCAGTATAGCTAGTACAGTTACCACAGTATAGCAAGTACAGTTACCCCAGTATAGCAAGTATATTTACCCCAGTATAGCTAGTACAGTTACCACAGTATAGCAAGTACAGTTACCCCAGTATAGCAAGTATATTTACCCCAGTATAGCTAGTACAGTTACCCCAGTATAGCTAGTACAGTTACCACAGTATAGCAAGTACAGTTACCCCAGTATAGCAAGTATATTTACCCCAGTATAGCTAGTACGGTTACCACAGTATAGCAAGTATAGTTAGCCCAGAATAGCAAGTATAGTTAGCCCAGTATAGCCAGTATAGCAAGTATAGTTAGCCCAGTATAGCAAGTATAGTTAGCCCAGTATAGCAAGTATAGTTAGCCCAGAATAGCAAGTATAGTTAGCTCAGAATAGCTAGTACAGTTACCACAGTATAGCAAGTATAGTTAGCCCAGAATAGCAAGTATAGTTAGCCCAGTATAGCCAGTATAGTTAACCCAGTATAGCAAGTATAGTTAGCCCAGTATAGCAAGTATAGTTAGCCCAGAATAGCAAGTATAGTTAGCTCAGAATAGCTAGTACGGTTACCACAGTATAGCAAGTATAGTTAGCCCAGAATAGCAAGTATAGTTAGCCCAGTATAGCCAGTATAGTTAGCCCAGTATAGCAAGTATAGTTATCCCAGAATAGCAAGTATAGTTAGCTCAGAATAGCAAGTATAGTTAGCTCAGAATAGCTAGTACGGTTACCACAGTATAGCAAGTATAGTTAGCCCAGTATAGCAAGTATAGTTAGCCCAGAATAGCAAGTATAGTTAGCACAGTATAGCAAGTATAGTTAGCCCAGAATAGCAAGTATAGTTAGCTCAGAATAGCAAGTATAGTTAGCCCAGTATAGCAAGTATAGTTATCCCAGAATAGCAAGTATAGTTAGCCCAGTATCGCTGCCCCAGTGTCGCCAGTACAGTTAGCCCAGTGTAGCCTCTCCTCTCCCCCGCACAGCCCCCCCCGTGGCCGCCGCTCCTGTTACCTTACAAGCGGGCGGTCGCTTCCTTGTATTCCCCATAGCTCCTCTCCTCTTGCAGCACCTCGTATTACAGCAGCGCTTCCCGCGCGGCTGCTGTAAGGAAGGGTAGGAAATAGGGCAGCGGCTTCCTGTAGCGGCGATCGCCGTTACCATGGGAACGCTGCCCGCCTCCTTCCCTCCCTACAGCATGCGCACAGCAAGCGCTGCTGTAATACGAGATGCTTCAAAGAGGAGAGGGGCTATGGGAAATATAAGGAAAAAAGCGGCCGCCCGCTCATAAGGTATCAGGAACGGCGGCCGCTGGGGGGAGAGGGAGAAAGGCCAGATCCGCTGCGGCCCCCCAGAAATCTGCCCACGGACCCCCAGGGGGCCGCGGCCCCCAGGTTGGGGACCTCTGACCTAGATGACAGGCTTAGGGCTGGTTCAGACAGACGCTTGCAGAGCGTTTACAGCCAGCGTTCGGGGCTTGGTGTTAAACGCTCCCATTCAAGTGAATGAGAGCGTTTGTACCAAGCTTTCAAGCGCGTTTACACAAATGCGGCGTTTGGGTCCCGATTTTCCCTGGCGTTCAAGGAGCCCCTGGAAGCTACATGTAGCTTCCAGGGGAGATTAACCGCGACGGCTAATGTCCCCCTAGGGGAAGAAAAAACGCGACCGCATCCAAACGCACATGACCGCTGCTGAACGCGACGCCAGCAAACGCAACGCCTCCAAACGTCCGTCTGAACCAGCCCTTACATCACTGTTTTATTACCTTCTGATAATAGTGTCCTTATCTTATCTGAAATGGGAAGCTTTCTGTTTGTTTTTTTTGTTTTTTTTGTTTTTTTTGCATGTTGAGAAACACTTGTTACCTAAGCAAAAAATAAAAAAATTTCCCACAATTCCACTGACACTGTCAGTTCCTGCAGTTAGCCAAAGACACTGAGACCAGGTAAAAATAAAAAAAAATGCTGGACATATAGGGACCTATTTTAGAGAGAAAAGGGTTTACATATATTTTTAGGGCAATTTTTTGGGTGTTACAACCCCCTTTAAAGGAACCTAAACTGAGATGGATATGGATGTTTCCTTTTAAACAATACCAGTTGCTTGGCAGTCCTGCTGATCTCTTTGGCTGTAGTAGTGGCTGAATCACACACCTGATGCTGGGAATACATCATGAGATTTTCTGGTAGCTAGATGGTTCGATAAATAATTTCCAACAGGTACGATCAGATTTTCGATAGATTTTCTGACTGATTTTTCATAGGAGTGAATGGAAAAACCATCGAAAAATCAATCGAAAAAAAGATTGGACAGTAAATCTGCTGAAAATTCTCATCGTGTATTTATTCCCTGCTTGAAACAAGCATGCAGCTAATCCAGTCTGACTTCAGTCAGAACACCTGATCTGCATGCTTGTTGAGGGGCTGTGACTGAAAGCATTAGAGACACAGGATCAGCAGGAGAGTCGGGCAACTGGTATCATTTTAAAAGGAAAAATCCATATCCTTCTCAGTTTAGGTTCCCTTTAAAACGACTCTGAAGCCTCTTAAAAATCTTTTTTTATTAAACCATCCTGTTTAATACCTTAATCCTACCTAAACCGGCGCATTCCCGCGGCTGTAAATCTAAAAAAAACCTAACTCCCCGGGGGGCGATCCGGGGAGTGCTTCCGTGTCAGGCAGGGCTATGAGCTGCAGCCCTGCCTCACACCCGTCTGTCAGCGGCGGATCTCCGCCTCTCCCCTGCATCTCTCAGTCTGCCTTTGCTGAGAGGGGCGGGGGAGAGGCGGAGATCCGCCCCTGACAGACGTGTGTGAGGCAGGGCTGCAGCCCATAGCCCTGCCTCACACGGAAGCGCACAGGGGCAGCAAAATCCACGACCAAGAAAGCCGTGGATTTTGCAGGGAAGAGGGAGGGCGAGTTAGGAGGGTTTAGATAGCTTACAGCCGCGGGGATACGGCGGTTTAGGTAGGATTTAGGTATTAAACAGGATGGTTTAATAAAAAAAGGATTTTTAAGAGGCTTCAGAGTCTCTTTAAAGGGAACCTAAACTGAGAAGGATATGGATTTTTCCTTTTAAAATAATACCAGTTGCCTGACTCTCCTGCTGATCTTGTGTCTCTAATGCTTTCAGCCACAGCCCCTGAACAAGCATGCAGATCAGGTGCTCTGACTGAAGTCAGACTGGATTAGCTGCATGCTTGTTTCAAGCAGGGAATAAATACACGATGAGAATTTTCAGCAGATTTCCTGTCCAATCTTTTTTTCGATTGATTTTCCGATGGTTTTTCTATTCACTCCTATGAAAAATCGGTCAGAAAATGTATCGAAAATCAGATCGGAGATGTTGGAAATTATTTATCGAACCATCTAGCTACCAGAAAATCTCATGGTGTATTTCTAGCATCAGGTGTGTGATTCAGCCACTACTACAGCCAAAGAGATCAGCAGGACTGCCAAGCAACTGGTATTGTTTAAAAGGAAACATCCATATCCATCTCAGTTTAGGTTCCTTTAAAGGGGGTTGTAACACCCAAAAAATTGCCCTAAAAATATATGTAAACCCTTTTTTCTCTAGCATCTCTATCCAGATGCTAGTGGAGTGAGACTGCTTCCTCGCATGCTAAGTTGCTCCCATTGCCCAATGTCACCATCTCCAGTCATGTGATCTGGGTGACAGGATAAGTGGTTGGCCGCCAAGTGAGAGTATAACCTACTGTCACTAGACTATAGACGGGGGCAGCTTAGACAAGGAGAAAGGGGCAGGCAAAATTATCAACTCCAGCATGAAACTCATTCCATAAACCGCTAGACACTCACTCATATACAATACAATAACATTTGTAAAGCGCTTTTCTCCCATAGAATCTTTAGTGGAATTTTAAATTGGTTATGTGTGGTGGATCAATTTTACAATGATGTTAGAATGATCAAGTTCTGAATCGTGATTGATTGTGTGTGATCCTAAAATATCGTTCACTCGAACGGATGTACTTTTCCATTTTTTTAAAGGGGCACTATGATGAAAAATTGTAAAATGAAAAGTATGTGCAAACATATACAAATAAGTACGTTTTTTTCCAGAGTAAAATGAGCCATAAATTACTTTTCTCCTATGTTGCTGTGACAGTAGGTAGTAGAAATCTGAAAGAACCGGCAAGTTTTGAACAGCCCATCACCTCATGGGGGAGTCTAAAGGCCCATACTCACGGGCGAGAAATGTTGCCTGTCGCCAGCACACGTGAGCGTGTGGGCGACAGGCCGGCGACAGCTTCTCGCCAGGTCCCTCCGCGTACACACGCGGAAGAGGGACCAGCGGCAAGGCGGAAGCTGTCGCTGACGTTCCTCCTCCCCCCGCCGGAAGCTCCATGTACCTACATGGAGGTTGCTGTCGCTAGTCCGCGTACTCACGCGGACTAGCGACAGTTGCGGCGGGGGGGCAGCGGCGACTGTCGCCATGCGATTGAAAGTTTCAATCGCCTGGCGACATGAGCGACGGGCGACAGTTCGGGGTGCGCGCGCGTGCGGCGGCCCATACTCACGGGCGACCTGTCGCCGCAACACGTGCGCACCGCGTGTTGCGGCGACAAATGTCACTCGTGAGTATGGGCCTTTAGGGTTTTGTTTATTTTCAAAAGCACTTAGTGAATGGCAGTTGCTCTGTCCAACTGCCAAAAAACTGTGTAGTGAGCAGGGAGGCTGGCCAGCATCTTTATTTACATCCTTTTTGTGGAATATCTTTATAAAGAATAAAAGCCTTGCTGAGAATCCCCCATGAAGAGATGGAGTAGTCCAAAACCTGTCAGTTCTGTCAGATTTCTACTACCTACTGTAAGTGACAGCAACATAGGAGAAAAGTAATTTATGGCTCATTTTACTCTGGAAAAAAACATACCTGTACTTTTTATTTGTATTTGTTTGTACATATTTAAAATTTTAATTTTTTTTTTGCTGTAGTGCCTGTTTAAGTGTAATGTTGTAAAATATTTTTTGATGAACTGATGAATAAATGAATTGTATTTTATGATCGATTTGCTGGTATTATCTGTTGCCTGTAGGGACTGGGATCCAATCCCGAAAGCGACAGTTCTGGCGACGAGCTCGTACAGAGGCGTGCCCCGGGTGCAGGCAAGCGACGCGTACTGTTGCTATGGGGAGGAAGGATGGACGACGGTGCAGGATAAGGAGGGGAACCATGCGCTCTCTCACGCCTCCTCTGGGTCAGTTATTCAGAATGTATTACAGTCAGGGGATTAACACTGTAGCCAAGCAGACAGCCTATTCCTCACTTCAAGTTTCCTTTAAAACGATTTGCTGCCACTGAAGGGTTTACAGTTTTAAAGGTCTAAATTACAAATTCGGTTCCTATTCAGTGTCCAATCAAATGACACTATATGAAGTTCTCTTGAAAACTTGATTTCTGATTGGCTACGCTGGTTCTTCTTTGCACTTGTCTTGACAAATCGGTTCCTCTGATGTTCAGTTCTTGGAACTGCAGTTTGGTGAACCATTTTCACTGCTGTGTCTTCTACGTCGGTTTCTTACTTTCTGTTGGTGTACTGTTGTGTTGCATGCTCTGATGTTCTGTGTAACAAAAGCTTGTGGCATTGACTATGGCCTTTATTAAATTCACCTTTTATCCTAAGTTCTCATAGGTGATATTTTTCACACCTTATCAATTGCCTTTTAATACTCTTTCATTTGTAGAGTGGTAAAAAGTTTTTACAAAAGAGAAGTTAAAAATGTATCTCCTAAAGGGGCACTGAACAGAACTAAAAAATGCGATACTGAATTTAGCCGGCCTGAACTTACCCTTGCCGTCCTCTGGGTCCTCTCCGTTCTCCCGCAGGTGGCTCTGGCAACCCAGCCGGGAGTCATGCGCAGCTACGCATGCACAACCTATCCGTGTGCCGTCTCTATCTCACACTTGTCGCTGTGAGTGTTCTGTGCATGCGCAGTTCATTCTTTGGAGAACCGTGCATGCTATAGTGACGGGCTTGCAGACAGGCTGCTCATGTGCAGTTGTGCACGACTCACGGCCGGGTCATGCAGGTAAAGGAGCTGCCAGCGGGAGAACAGAGGGGGCCCAGAGGAAGCAGAAAGATCTCACGGGCTGAAGGAAGCCCCAGGTAAGTTTTGTATTGCATTATTTTAGTTCTGTTTAGTAATCCTGTAAGAGTAAAAGTGAATTGAAGAAGGGCCAATAACTTTACTGGAGTCCTCGCTACCAGGGGTAGAAGCACCACTGAGCCGCTCATTTTGTCATGTTTTTATGAATCAGCAGATGATGGCTTAGAGGTTGTCTTGTGACCCGTAAAAAGAACTTAAAAAAATAAACAAAATGAAATTCTAACAATTCAGGCAGCCTGGCAAAGATTACTATTAATTTAAGCTTCTGGTATTATTTCTATATTACAGCGGATCCGACATGAAAAACTAACTATAACAAGTAACTTGTCTATATATCTTATCTAAAGATTAGATAGTTTACACAGCAAATCTAGCTGCAAACAGCTTCAAAAGTTTATGATTATTTATTCCTGTGATACGAGGGCAGCCATGTTCTGTTTGTCACATTACACACAGACAAGCTGATAGCATCTCCAGCCCTCAGCCTGTGACAAATTCAGTCCCCTCTCCTTCTCCCCCCCCCCCTCTGCCTCTGAAATCAATGGCTAGTAACCGCCCCTCCTCCTCCTGCCTAGACTGAAGCCCCTGCTACAGTGCCAAGGCACAAAAGGAGCTGTGGGCAAGGCTTGTTTAGTTTATAGAGAATTAGAATATTAAAACAAAACAAAAAAAGTATTTGGCTTGAGAAATGCCCTATAAACGATATGAAAGGAACACAATTATGCAATGAGTAAAAGTTTATCTCGGATCCACTTTAAGCTCCTACATGTGATGGTGCACAGAGACTGATGCAGTGCTTATGCCACCTTTGATTTGGGCTTAGCTTTGCTTGAGTCAGGAGTTCAAGGAGGTTACAAATTCACTGTGAAAATCCATGAAACCCAGAGCGGGATTATCCACCAGGCAACCTAGGCAGGTGCTTGGGGTCTAGTGTGTGTCAGGGGGATCACCTGCCACCTTCTCTGACCTCTCTCCACTACAGCTTACCAAAGAGGGATATAGAGGCTACCATAATTATTTCCATTTAAACTATACCAGTTGCCTGGCTGTCCTGCTCATCTTCTGCACATAACACTTATAGCCATAGACCCGGAACAAGCATGCAGATCAGGTGCTCTGACAGAAGTCTGACTGGATTGGCTGCATGCTTATTTCAAGTGAGTGATTCAGACACTACTGCAGCCAAATAGATCAGCAGGACTGCCAGGCAACTGGTATTGTTTAAAAGGAAATAAATATGGTGGCTTCCACATCCCTCTCAGTTCAGTTGTCCTCTAATTGAAAACCAATCGTGTGGCAGTGATCAACGTACCACTTTGCACCAGTCAATTTCCATCTCTAATGGGATTAGCTGATCACTGGCTGATGCAGTGAAAGCAATCAGATCAGCCTGGAATCTGAACTACTGTATGGACTCCTTAAAGCAGAATGGCAAATTGCGTAAGTGGCCGTGCATCTCTTCCCGTTAGTTACCTCAAAACAGTTGACTTTTGAAAGCATAATCAATCAGTCATAACGGTTTTGGCCATAAGTTTGGTGTTCTTATGGGGATCTCCAGGCTTCTTATTTTTAAAGAGAACTTCAGGTGAGAAAAACAAAACAAAACAAAAAACAGATACTTACCTCAGGAGAGAAAAGGCTCTGGGTCCTAATGAGCCCTCCCGTTCCTCTCATGGTCCATCGGTCAGAGACTGCCAACGGGGGAGTCAGCGGTTAAACGTGGGGATCATAAGAGGAATGGGAAGGCTCATTAAGACCCAGAGCCTTCCCTCTCCTTAGGTGAATATCTGCTTTTTTTTCCAGTTCCACTTCACTCTCTTTAATGGCTTTGTCTCCAGGCGCAGCTGGGAGCCTCCTGCCTCTCTTTCCATTCCACAGGACACTATTCACAGCTTGGCAGGCTTACATACATATACTTCTTTTGCTTATCAGAAAACATGATTATGTATGATAATTTAGACTGACAAAAGTCCTGTGTCTAATGCTGAATACACACAGTTCGTTCCCGCATCGAATGCGCCTCTCGATTCCCGACGAAACAATTATTCCCGAACGTTTCCGAGCGCATTTCGATGATTTTTAGGTCAATTGTCATGTAAAGTATGGCAAATCGACCTAACGATCCATCGAAGCGCGAATCGGACATGTCGGAAATAAACGAATTGTCAGGAATCGAGCGGCGCATCTATGGGAATCGAGTGCGGGAACGAACCGTGTGTATCCAGCATAACTTGCGTACTTTCACAGCTTTCAACATGGACCTAATTCATTGTAGGTCAGTCATTTCCTGTTTAAATACATATTGCCTTATTTGTGTTACCAATTGACCTTTGCGGCACTGTAATGGGGTCCAAGTGTAACCTTTCTTCCTGCAGGGGGACTCCAGTAAAGTTTTTTCTAAATATTTATTTTCAGTCTGAATCAGCATATACTGTGATAGTGTTATGTGGTGTTGATGAGTTGCTCAGATGTTTTTCTACTAAAAGAAGAACAGCATTACATGTGTACAAAGGATGCTTTCTGTGTGTGGCAGATAGATGGACCCCATTGCTGTACCTTCTAGATAAACCAGCAGCAAACAGTCAGGACCAATGTTGTTTTTTCTTTTTCTGCAGGCATTTCCTGTTTAAACCTGGAGGTACGTCTCCCTTGTTTTGTACAACATCACCGGGATATCCCTTGACCTCCAGCACTGTGTACTCCCCTCCACCCAGACCCCTTCCACGAAGCACTTTCTCCAGACCTGCCTTTAACCTGCAGAAGCCGTATAAATATTGTAACTGGAAATGCGCAGCACTAAGCGCTATCGTTATCTCTGTCACACTGGTGATCCTCCTGGCATATTTTATTGGTAAGTGTTTGGAATTTCATTCATTTCTGTAGAAACAGGTTATCTCCTAAAGCTTGCCGTTATTTATATTGACTTACCATTCATTCATGAGTGACCAGTGAAACCGCGAGGATAGAACTACTCACTAGAGACTGATGACATCACTAAATATCCAAACATAGCTGTGCTCCTCCTACTTGGACCATATATGGGGGAAAGGTAGGGTGAAAGGGGCGTTGCCAAATCAAATGTAAACCAGTATTAGCCCTTGCACTTGCAGCAACACATAACACACAGCAACAAACACTGCCAAATAAAATGGAGGTTCTTCATTTTCCATAAATGCTGCACCATTCTCAAATTAAGCCAACCCACCGAAAATCATCAAGGTTTTCTTCTTCGGATCGGTCCACTCATGTCAGCAGACAGTTCATGCATATGACTTGAAAGCTTTAAGTGCAGGGGGAAATACTGAATTGCTAAACATTCACCTAGCCATTTGCTAGATACCAGTGACATAAATGAGGCTGCAGCATACCCATTGGCTATAAACCACAGAAAATGCAGCCTATCCATTCCTTACAGACCAGATATATAATGAAATGTAGCCCATCCATTCGCTAGTGACCAGTGACCTCCCTGAGAGTGCAGCCTATCCATTCACTACAGACCAGTGACATCACTGAGAATGCAGCCTATCAATCCACTACAGACCAGTGACATCACTGAGAATGAAGCCTATCCATTCACTACAGACCAGTGACATCACTGAGAATGCAGCCTATCCATTCACTAGAGACCAGTGACATCACTAAGAATGCAGCCTGTCCATCCACTACAGACCAGTAACATCACTGAGAATTCAGCCTATCCATCCACTACAGACCAGTGACATCACTGAGAATTCAGCCTATCCATCCACTACAGACCAGTGACATCACTGAGAATGCAGCCTATCCATTCGCTAGAGACCAGTGACATCACTGAGAATGCAGCCTATCCATCCACTACAGACCAGTGACATCACTGAGAATGCAGCCTATCCATTCACTACAGCCCAGTGACATCACTGAGAATGCCGCCTATCCATCCACTACAGACCAGTGACATCACTGAGAATGCCGCCTATCCATCCACTACAGACCAGTGACATCACTGAGAATGCAGCCTATCCATCCACTACAGACCAGTGACATCACTGCGAATGCAGCCTATCCATTTACTAGAGACCAGTGACATCACTGAGAATGCAGCCTATCCATTCACTAGAGACCAGTGACATCACTGAGAATGCAGCCTATCCATTCACTACAGACCAGTGACATCACTGAGAATGCAGCCTATCCTTTCACTAGAGCCCAGTGACATCACTAAGAATGAAGCCTATCCATTCGCTAGAGACCAGTGACATCACTGAGAATGCAGCTTATCCATTCACTAGAGACCAGTGACATCACTGAGAATGCATCCTATCCATTCACTGAGGACCAGGGACATCACTGAGAATGCATCCTATCCATTCACTAGAGACCAGTGACATCACTGAGAATGCATCCTATCCATTCACTAGAGACCAGTGACATCACTGAGAATGCAGCCTATCCATTCACTACAGACCAGTGACATCACTGAGAATGCAGCCTATCCATTCACTAGAGACCAGTGACATCACTAAGAATGAAGCCTATCCATTCACTAGAGACCAGTGACATCACTGAGAATGCAGCCTATCCTTTCACTAGAGCCCAGTGACATCACTAAGAATGAAGCCTATCCATGAGAATATGGTGTCTAAAAATAGCCTAGTCTATCCATTCAACAGTGACTGCTGACATCCCTGAGAATAAAGCCCATGTAGTCACTAGAGAATGGCATTACTAAGAATGTGTCCAATGCTTTATCCTCCCTGGCGTTCCAATTAATTGCGGCGCACGGCCACGGGAGGGTTTTTTTATAGTTGAGCTAGTCCGTAACACCCAGGAGGTTAACTGAAGGTTTAGAATATTGAGTCACTAAAATCCTGTGACATCACTTGGAATGCAATCTGTCCATTCACTGAAGACCAGTGTGCAAGTCTGTCCATTCACTACAGAGAGTTGAGGTAAAAGAAAATGCAGCCGTATATATTGACTAGAATCTGGTGACACGGGATGGTCAATGACATGTACATATTTTTGAATTTATGCAGGGTTAAGCAAATTTATTCAGCTTGAAAATAAACAAATCGAATTTTACCTCAGCAGGATTTGATTGGTTCATTCTCAAGCTGCATAAATTTGCATACAAAATCTATTTGCATAATCCTGCATCAATTTGAAATTATTTGCATATCATTAACCATCCCTACTGGTGACCTCACTTGACCATTCAGCTTATCAAAGCCATTCCTCTTTGGTGTAAAGGTGCGTACACACATGCGACTATAGTCGTTTGAAACGATCGTTCCCCGATCATGTCAAACGACGATCGTTTAAAAAAAAAGGAGCCAACGACCATTAAGTCTAACGACAGACGAGCTACATCGTTAAAAACGAACGATCTATCTTGGCGGATTTTTTCCAACGACGATCGTTTGCAAAAGTAGTACATCGTTGGAAATGGTCGATCGTACTAGGCAAGACATGCGCATTTCACTATTTCTCCATGGAACTTTTCATTTTAATGCGCAAGTGCAATAGTTGCTTTACGTGATGTAACGTTTGTTCTAACGATCAGTTACACACCTTTAAAAACTAACTTTACTTAGGTCGTTCTTTCGTCAATTAAAGGGATACTGTAGGGGGGTCAGAGAAAAATGAGTTGAACTTACCAGGGGCTTCTAATGGTCCCCCGCAGACATCCTGTGCCCACGCAGCCACTCCCCAATGCTTTTGGCCCCGCCTCCAGTTCACTTCTGGAATTTCAGACTTTAAAGTCTGAAAACCACTGCGCCTGAGTTGCCATGTCCTCGATCCTGCTGATGTCACCAGGAGTGTATAGCATAAGTCCAGTATGGTCTGTGCCTGTGCAGTACACTCCTGGTGACATCAGCAGGATCGAGGACATGGCAACGCTGGCGCAGTGGTTTTCAGACTTCAAAGTCTGAAATTCCAAAAGTAAACTAGAGGCGGGGCCGGAGCATCGGTGAGTGGCTGCACGGGCGCAGGATGTCTGCGGGGGACTGTTAGAAGCCCCGGGTAAGTTCAACTAATTTTCCCCCGGTCCCCCTACAGTATCCCTTTAAAAGTTCGTTCGTCGCTCACAACGAACGGTCGTTGTTGCATGTGTGTACGTAGCTTAACAAAATGGTAGACTACATTGTTTGTGTGGTCGCTGTAATTTAAGCACACGTGTTGAACCACCTGCGACCTTTACCCAGCGCTCTCTTCTGTCTGTTGCAACCGCTGTTAATTTTGGTCAAGTTCAACTGGTATAATTACTAACCTTAATTACTCACTTCTAAAGAAACCATGAATGATTAAAATTCAAATTAATCTCTTAAGCTGCACACAAACATATTTAACAAAAGAGCCCTATCTGATCTCCTCAACAAGAAGAGGGAAAAAAAGATATTTAATTAGATTTTGATGAAAAATTGTGTTTAATTTATTGCATAATCAATTATTAATTACAGCAATAAGGAGAGTTGGCCGGGTTTACTAATTAACTCATTTAAAAATTATGAATAACCTTTGAGTGAGTAATTATTTCTTACGTCCTGCCACGACGTGGGATAGTGGCGCGTTTCCTAACGACACAGATGTCGATACTGATAGACTCCATCCTTTTTAGTTCTACTTGATGAGCTTCAAATTGTGTTAGACAAACTTGCACATCTTGTAAGGACATTTATCTACATGATTGCCAGCCTACTTCCCTATTGCCCGCCTCATCGTCTAAAAAGGTGCGTTTAATCACTTGCGACTCCATCGTCTATAATGTATTGCGCTGGCCAAGGACGTAAGATCCAACTGAAGCCAAAATTGAACAAGGCAAAGTCTAATAGCAATTGCTTAATGTGTGAATAGAAATCAGTGCAGTGGAGTATTGTACCGTGTTAGGCATCAGTAAGGGTTCATTCACACCTAAAATTGCTAACCACTAGCGATTTGCGGTAGCGTTTTCCGCGGGTGATTTTTCCGCGATCTAACGCAGAAAAATCACTGGACTAATTTGCGTTTTGGAGTGATCGCGATTTGCGATTCTATTATTATTGATTTATTAAAGTAAGAAACAAACATGAGGTACATAATAATACAGACAATGCTAATGGCGAGCGCTCCAAAATCGCCAGAAAAATGCTCCATGTAATACGTTTGCGATTATCGCGGAACACCCATGATTATCGCAAATTGCTCAAGTGGGAACACTGCCATAGGCTACAATATCACTAGCATTAAAAAAAAAAAAATTCGATTCCCGATTAAGTGTGAACAAGTCCTTAAAGCAGGAAGTTTTTGAATCGGGGTGATGCCATGTATTGCCTAACTTAAAAAAAGAAAACGTAAAGTTGCCCATACACGGTAAAATCAAATAGTGTGATTTTCCTGTTTATTCAACCAAAGCGATCGAGTAGAGAAAAAAAATGAGTGAGTATTCTGTTTTTACAATATAAATCTGATCGGATGTGTTGGAAAAATCAGGCTGATTTCTTTGAAAATTGAATGGTGGATGTTAGGTTTGATACAATCTAATAGGTCAAAATCTTATAAAAAAAAAAAAAAAAAAAATGGCACCGTTAACGGCCACCTTTAAGATGGCCATACAGGATTCAATTTCTAGCGAAAAATCGTTTGAACAATCAGAAATTCTGATCGGGTTGGTTGAAAATAATCTGTGTTGATGGGCACAATCAATTAAAAATTGGTTTACAAAAACACACTGTGAAAATAAAAAAATACAGTTTTATTTAAAAATAAAACTAATATTTATTAAAAACAAACAAAAAAAAACATCGGGGGTGCAATTAGACCCCACCAACGTAGAGCTCTGTTAAGGGGGAATCACTTGTGTGCTGTGTTGTGCGGCCCTGCAGCTTGGCCTTAAAGCTACAGTGGCTTCTTTTCATGAAAAATGGCCTGGTCTTTAGGGGGGTTAACACTGCGGTCCTCAAGTGGTTAATGACATAGGGTTGAATCCAAGTTGAAGAAGTGACGTGAGGGCGCATCGGATCAAACGGCCACATGGGTATGTAGTTGGTACATTGCCGACAAGAAGGAAGCTTGTCATACCCCCTCCCACATTCCTGCTCCTCACTGATTGGCTGAGGGCACGTCAGTGTGACACAAGACTGAAATCTGATCTTGCTGTGCTCACATGTTTACAAAGCAAGCTAGCTATGACAGTGCTGATTCTAGGAGGAAAAAAAGTAAGGGAGGAAATGACATCAGTATTGGCTTCAGTCAGAGGGAATCCAAGATGGCTAATGCCTGAAACAGAATCCTCTTTATTAACTATATAAAGGTCTGTTATGTAAGTAACGCAAGTATATACTGTATATAGTTATTGATATGTATTTGTTTGAATAAAGGATTTCTTTTAACCGACCTAGTGCGGATTTCACCTTCACTACTTGGCATCGTGGGTTTGAGCGGCCCGTTTTCCAGCACTGTCGGCTAATAGAGGTTGTGAGCGGAGTTCCACTTTCTACTTTATATACTGTATATACTCGCATATAAGCCACATTTTTCAGCACAAAAAATGTACTAAAAAGTTACCCCCTGGGCTTATATGCGAGTCAGTGGAGCAGAATGGATGGTGGAGGTGGTTTTGTTACTGGCAGAGGAGCGTAAGGATCCTGCACTAGTGATCCTGCTCTTGCCAGCTGGCTTCTTGCTGTGTCCGTGTCCCCTAACCCCCACAACATGGTGTGCAGGCAGAGTGCGTGGCTCAAGACTACCTGTGTCTCCTGGCTTGTGAATTGGAGTGTGCAAGCAATGTGTCGGTACAATGATGTGGGATTCTTTCTGTGTGGCAATCACTGTCTCTCATATATATATGATGCCACCTAGTGGCATCTTAAGACACAGCTGTATCATCCTTAGGGCAGATCTGGCTATGGGGAGGGGGGCTGACTTGCATTGGGTGCACATTTGGCTGTGGGGGGGGGGGGTGCGCTATACTGGGTAGGACGCTTCTCCGTGAGTCAATCACTTTTTCAGATTTTCTGAGGGAAAAGTGGGTGCCTAAGCTTATACACAGGTCAGCTTATATGCGAGTATATACGGTATGCATTTTTTCCTGGCATAGTATGGCTGACGCTGCTGCTTTAAACAAAAATTCCAGGGTTTGTCTGAGTTTACTCGTGCCTGCTCAATAAAGTGCGGCCAAGGTCCTGTTATTTTGCATGCAGGCTCGTTGCTCGCTTCACCTGGTAAAGTGTCGGCCAAGTCAACCCACCGCGGTTTGGAAACCGCATCCCTGCTTAACGCCTCCGTAGGAAGTGTCACTGTGATCTATGACGAGCTTAAGACGCCTTGTAGAAAGCTAAGATCAGCCTGAGGGGAGTCTTAGGTTTCATGGCTGATTGTTCGGGAAGACAAGTGTTACTCTGAACTTCTGTCACATTCATACCACTAGCAACAAAAGCTCTGTAAACCCCGAGCCATATCCCTCGAATTTACATGGCCGTGTCCCTAATCCGTTTTTATTGGAGCTGTAAATCTCCTAAGTGAGGCAATGCGCGGCTTAACAGGCCGAGTCTGAATCCTGAAGCACTGTATATCCCCTCAGTACATCGGAGACAGTCCACGAGCACTGGGGGGCGGTTCAGGTAACGTTCTGTCACATGGGCCGTGGTTATTTATCATCCGACAACTGCGGCCGATGAAACCCAATCGGGTGTCGGGGCTTTTATGTGGAGCGCTCGTCCACATTCTTATTGAGCTTTCATTGGACTTCATTCCCAAGGATGCTCTGAGTGGAAATTGTATTGTATTTATAGAGCGGGTTTTGCGTTCTGTCGGGTCACCTGGTGCTCATAAAGGTACAGGCGTTGATTTGGACAGCCCCCGATGCGTGAGAAATAGGCTTGTGAGACCTTTGTAAAGCAGTGGAAGTAAAGTTCGGCTCAAGACCTTTTTTGCAGCATTTTACTGCTGTCTGTGTCCTTGCTGGACAGATTTTCTTTTTGTAAAGTGGACTGAACAACAATTTTCAACCTTTTCTTTTTTTAAAAAACAAAAACAAACATCCCCATAAGGGAGGTCCATAATGGTGTGTGCCGCTGGGGGGATCACACCTTTACTTATCTCTGGGCTGCTGCTCCTCTTGCTTCCCTTTGTGTACCCGACCCAGGCTTTGCAGAGTGTTGGCAGCAAAGCTAACTCGCCTTTCTGCCCGCACACTTACCCCTGCATTTTCTCTCCATGCCGCGGCAGGAACTTTGGAAAGTTTCCTTTAGCAGGTTCACACACTGCAGTAAAACCCTGCTAGATGCCTAAACCATCCTCAGACTAGGGGGAAACTTCCCGCCCTTTCAAAGAGCAAAAGGAAGAGAGTGAGGAACCTGACAAGAATAAAAAAAATAGCCCTTTTTAACCCTTCCTTAACCCTTTCAGGACTGGTATTGTTACCCCCACCCCCCAAAAAAATTAAGGAGAATCCATTTCCCTTGTGATCTAGTGCCCACCTCCACATTTAGATAATCCATGGTGATCTAGTGTCCCCACCCCCTTTCTGAAACATTCCCTAGTAGTCTATGGTTCCCCCGCCTCCCCTCATGCAGAGATCAGCAGCAGGAAGCAATGCTGGGTGAGTATTACTGTTCTCGCCTCTCTCCCTGTCCAGCGATGAACAGGCATCGCGGCAGCCAGCCCCGTACTGAAGCATGTACCGGGGTCCTGGCTTGATGACATCATCGGTACATGCTTCAGTACGGGCTGGCTGTTGAGTAGGACGGACATGCTCAGCAATTGTCACGGGAACGCAGACAAGTGAGGCGCTTGTTTATCTCTATGATCACCGGCACTTGTTGTGATCCTGAGATCAGGAGCCTATCGGCGCTGCTCCTGATCAATGCCAGGAGATTAGGCTGTCTATTGACAGTAGTGATCGTCAAGTAGATGCAAATAACTCTAAGTTGATGTAAATGTATGCAAATTTATGCAGTTTGAAAATGAACCAATTGAATTTGATTGGTTCAATTTCAAGCTGGACACCAGTGCCTCTCAGTAGTACTTGGGGACACCAGTACCTCTGAACGCTGCCTAAGGAGGGTGGAAGACGTCCGGAGTTGTTATCACAAGAATTGATTAAATCTCCCGTCATTGACTGCGGTGGCCAGGAATGTGCAACAACACCGCCGGTATTTCAAGCTTTGGTTCAGGGACAGAGGAGGTGGAGGCCCTCATATAGATAGGGAGCAATGAAGCCCGCTCCAAAAGTCCACAGTATTCATGAACCTCCCTTAAAGTGAACCAGAGAAAAAGCACCCTCATGTATTTTACCATATATATCATTGGGAACATTAGAGAAAACACCTACCCTGCTCTCTGCTTCATCCTTCACTGCTCAGCCTGCTTCTTACCAGCCCTGATAAAATTCCCAACTGAGCATTCAGTCTGGCTTTGCTCAGGAATCATTATAGCTGAGTCATTACAGCAGAGCCAGAAGGGGGCAGGCTTAGGTTTGAAGAGACATCAGAGAAAACAGACTCAGCTATAATGATTCCTGAGCAAAGCCAGACTGAATGCTCAGTTGGGGATTTTATCAGGGCTGAAAACAGGCAGGCTGAGCCGTGAAGGATGAGACAGAGCAATAGAAGAAAAATGCTTAAAAGACAGGAAACAAAAGACCGAGAGCCAAATCTGGTGTAGTATGTTTGACCAATATGAGAAAAATTGTAGTTGAGAATATACTCACAAGTGTGGGTCACCACGCAGGCGACCACTGAAAAGGCAGGTGGGGAGAATTATAACCTGACCCCACTCAGGTATAAAAAGTCGCTCTCTATAGGAAGAAAAATGGGGATACACCCCTCCACCAAGGGTGGACAAAATGTAAAACTGGTAAAATAGAGGCGCCAAAACAGGATAAGATCAATTAAAATCCGGTTAAAAGGAAGGGGTGGGTGGATCCACTACCTTCACCAAAATGACCAGGCCAAATCCAAGCCAAAAGTAATACAAATAAAGTATTTATTGGTCTCCACATATAGTGCAACGCGTTTCACGGGCACACATCCCGCTTCATCAGGCAATTTGAGGTAGGAGAACACAATGCTGGTGCATTCAAGAGCTAGAGCGCCTCTGCGCTACAGAGGCGCTCTAGCTCTTGAATGCACCAGCATTGTGTTCTCCTACCTCAAATTGCCTGATGAAGCGGGATGTGTGCCCGTGAAACGCGTTGCACTATATGTGGAGACCAATAAATACTTTATTTGTATTACTTTTGGCTTGGATTTGGCCTGGTCATTTTGGTGAAGGTAGTGGATCCACCCACCCCTTCCTTTTAACCGGATTTTAATTGATCTTATCCTGTTTTGGCGCCTCTATTTTACCAGTTTTACAATAGAAGAAAAAGACTGGGTCTCCACCTGGATAAATGCAATTGTAGCACTATTTTATTGCACCATAGTGACAAAACAACACGACGTTTCGGCTAGCAGCATCAAGTGATAAAGGCCTGCTGGTCGAAACGTCGTGGTGTTTTGTCACTATGGTGCAATAAAATAGTGCTACAATTGCATTTATCCAGGTGGAGACCCAGTCTTTTTCTTCTATTGCTGTGGATTGTTGCACCTTGAAGGATCCGGGTGTGGACTGGTTGACTCCCTGGCTTCACATATTATTACAGTTGAGCTTCTAGGACTGCTTCTTTTTTCCAAGGATGAGACAGAGAGCAGGGTAGGTGTTTTCTCTAATGTTCCTACTGATATATATGGTGAATACATGAGGGTGCTTCGTCTCTGGTTCACTTTAAGGAGAGGTTCTTTATATTTGTTGTATTTGGTGCTCGGGTCCCTTTAAGGACTTTCCAGGGCCGTTAGCACATCCGCCACCCATTCCTCTCCATAGAGCACTGCTTGGTGTTCACCCGGGAGACCTGAACATTGTGTCTGTACAGCGATTGTCCGGGTAACACGTGTAGGGATGGGGGTGGTGGTGTACGGCCAGCCTCTGCACATAAGCAGGGCATAGGCTCAGCCTGTACTGCAGGGCTTCCTGGTGAAGTGAATAGAGATCAGCACTGCGAGGTATCTCTGCCCTTGCCTGTAATTATCCCTCATTTGCCAGGCCTGCCGCAAGCTTCACTGGAAGCACAAATCATTATCAATAGGCCAAGGTGGCACAATTACACCTCCGCACAGCCATCCGCGCAGTGCTGAGCCGGCCGCTTCTCCTCTCCGCAGCCAGGTGGGGAGCTGTCTGGCCTTATTTTCCTAATTAAGCTGAATACCCCAATGGGAACGGCCCCTTGCTAATAATACATATACATACAAATTAAATCTTCATTAGCACATCTTTGGGGCTATACAGTAATTGACTTTGCTAAATGAAAGCGCTGTGGCTGATAAATAGGGCAAAGGCAGCGAACTTCTATTGCGGGAGAACGTGGCAAAAACATTGCATGGAAATAAGCTTGTGTGGTTGAAGATGAGCCAAACCCAAACCTAGGAAGAGGATTGAACTTCATCCCAATTAGATGTTGATACTCCCTTTCCCAGGAGAAAGCTTTACCTTTCCTCAAATCAGGGACATTTGTATGGCTGATATTGTGGGGAAACCCCTCCCACAGAGTGTTGTCATGACCATGGCCCTGACAGTTTGCTGTCTGAGAACCTCATTGCATTGTGGGAAGTTAAAGCGGTTTCCAAGTGCCAAGCAAGCAGTACCTCTCTCTGTGCATAGCACTCTCAGAAACAGCCATTTGGGCAAACACTGACTTATTTATAAATGGATATTGGCCTCAATTCACTAAGCTTATCTCCTGTCTTTAATAACTCTTCTAGAGTTGTTACCATGGTGATAAGGCATGTAGTATTCAGGAAACATTTTACCTCTGGCAAACCTAAAGTTAACTCTTCTGTCTTTAAGTTAACTCTCCAATCCTTAAAATAACTACAGAGTTAAAGACAGGTTGTTAATTAACTGCGTGTGAAAATAACTACGGAGGAGGTAAATTAACTACAGATGAGGTAAATTAACTACAGAGGAGGTAAATTAACTCTCTCACTGTGTAAGGTAAGTTTTCTCTTGCCTTATTATCTCCAGCATGATCTTAGTGAATTGAGGCCATTGTCTAAAAAGAAAAATCAGTTTTATGCTTTTATTTTCACTACAGTTCCTCTTAATGCTGGGAATACACGGCTCGATTCTGAGCCATTTAGATGGCTCGATTGATAATTCCCGACATGTCCGATCTCCTGCCCGATCGTTTCTACGCTCGATTCTGCATGGAGGACAATGGGAAAAGAGAAGAAAAACGAGTGGAAGATAAGATAATCGCCTGCGGAATCGAGTGCAAAAACCGATCGGGCACGGAATCGAGCGGCAAAATCGAGCCGTTTATGCCCAGCATTAAAGGCATTTGAAGACTATTAGTTAAAGTGGATCCGAGATAAACTTTTACTCCTTGCATAATTGTGTTCCTTTCATATAGTTAAAAGGGCATTCCTCAAACCAACTCATTTTTTTGTTTTGTTTTAATACTCTAATTCCCTATAAACTAAACAAGCCACGCCCACAGCTCCTTTTGTGTTTTGGCACTCAGACCCATGTAGCAAGGGGTTATGGGAGCTCAGTCTGGGCAGGAGGAGGTTACTAGCCAGAGATTTCAGGGGCAGAGGGGGCTGAATTTACACACAGGCAAGCTAATAGCATCTTCAGCCCTCAGCCTATGACAATGTGACAAACAGAACATGTCTGCCCTCATTCTATCACAGGAATAAATAATCATAAACTATTAAAGCTGTTTGCAGCTAGATTTGCTGTTTAAACTATCTAAACTTTAGATAAGATATATAGACAAGTTACTTGTTATAGTTAGTTTTTCATCTCAGATCCGCTTTAAGTGAATGGTACAGTGGCCAGTTACTTGCCTGGGGGCTTCTCCCAGCCCCCTAAAGTCCTCGTGGTCCCTCACTGTTGTTCCTATGCTGCTCCGTTACTCTACTGTCCCCCTCCGAATGATGCATGTGCAGCCCATTCCTTGTGTTCCCTCCATCACTCTTCCATGGCCGGGAATGTTTTGTGCCTGCACAGGAAGTAAATATTGCAACTGGCTGAGTCGTCCAGCTATCAGAGGGGGGCCAAGCAGAGGAGCAGCGCGGAATGACTGCAGGGGGACCTGGAGGCTGGTAGAAGCTCAAAGTAAGTAACAGGCCACTTTACCATTCACGAAAGACCTGGGTTCAAATCTTGGCTCTTGTTCATCAAGCCAGCATCTATTCAGTAAGGAGTCCTTGGGCAAGACACCGCTACTGCCTATAGAGCGCGCCCTACGGTAGTGGCGGTCTTGCACGATCAGCTCCGTGCCAGAAGAGGAGTGCGGCCCAGATACTTAGGAGGCTCCCGGAACTTCACATTCCTTTTAAGGACAGTACATTTTTTTAAAGTTACAAATGTTGTTATTCATTTCCGCTATCCAACACCTTGAAACTCCCTATTCTTGTTGCTATGGACAACATGGTGTTCCGCCTTGCTTGAGTTCCGAGAAGTGACCTCATCGTCTGCTCATCCCAGGAGAGCGGGTTATCAGGGCTGTCTGTCATTCTCCTACTCTGTGGGTGAAATGACTTCAGCATGAACACACCGAGACGTGAAAACCAGCTCAGCTAAAACCGCAAGTAAATTGCTGGCGAAGATGAGGAATCTCTCATTCCTGGACTCCTCATGTGATCTGGATGCTGGCTCAGGTGATGAGCTCTGATCTGTGGGAGGTTACAGTGTGCTGCCCAGAGAACTTATCTGACAACAGACCTGCATAACACAGAGAGCAATGAGCCATAGTGAGCAAAGTGCAGCCAGCCTGATCCAGCCCATCCATGTCTGCTTTCCACATGTTCCTGGGGGCTCACTCCGCTAAACCTGTGTACATGTATGGGGTAGTTGTTCCCCTAAAATGGCTGCATAGTGTAATGGTTAAGGGCTCTGCCTCCAACACAGGAGACCTGGGTTCAAATCTTCTCTTGTTCATTAAGCCAGCATCTATTCAGTAAGGAGTCCTTGGGCAAGACACTGCTACTGCCTATAGAGCGCGACCTACGGTAGTGGCCGTCTTGCACGATCAGCTCCGTGCCAGAAGAGGAGTGAGGCCCAGATGCTTAGGAGGCTCCCGACAGGTGCCGGCACGAGCGACGGATACCCGAGAAGGCTTTTTCATCTGGGCATCAGCTCAGGTTCACTTTATAGTGAAAAATGTTAAGGAAAAGAACACCATACACCTCCTCCAGCTGTAAGGACCGTGGATGTTTCATAGGCCAAAGTAAGCCTCCAAATCAACCTGCAGCAAAATATAGGATTGTACGAACAGGTGAGTTTTGGGAGTACGTTTGTAGATCTCCAGACTTGGAGCATGATGGGCAGGCTGTGAGAGAGCGTTCCATAGAAAAAGGTAATGCTCATGAGAAATATTGGATGCGGGATTGCGAGGAGATGACCAAGCTAGAGGACAAGAGCGTCTCCTGGGAGGAGTGAAGGATCTGAAGGTTTATTAAGGAAATTTGTAGAGGTGACAACTTATGTAGAGCTTTCTATGTTACTTAAAACTGTACCAATAATGGGCACCTTAATTCTTTCATCCAATGATGTCCGTAGTGGCCGTACAAAAGTTTTAAACCAGCCATGTTGACTTTAGTAGGCCATGAACATCTGGTATGACCATTTGTGTTTATCATTAACACACAGAGTATCAAAGACACTAGAATGATCAGTGTAAACCTTCCTGGATGATGGGAGGGTCATCTCCTCCATGTGGCTATTGCCAGTAATATGCAGCAGATGTTCCCTCTCTGAGGCTTGCTCAATGAAGCCTTTAATTTCACACTCTGTAATTAATTAGTTTGGCTGTTTATTAACCTCACTGGAGGCCTGGGAAAGGCGAGGTAACGGCAGGCCACCAGTGTGTGTTTCTAGCGTTTTGCTGACTCCTCGGAAATCTTGGGGGTCTCTTGTTCCTCGCTGAGCCGGCATTGTCTGTTTCTACCTCCAGCCAATTTATCATGATCATCTTTGTATCGGCTAAACTCCCTCTATTTTATCAGTCTGTCCCAAGAGGCGGCCATTATCTTGACCTTGTGAATTACTGTCTCTGCAGATCTTTTGTCATCTTTAGCGACCTAGCTCATAGTTGTGACTATGTTGCCTTGAGGTCGTGTTTTCCAGTCGGCGATGTCCTTTCCTTACAGAGAACGTAAGAGTCGTTTGAATTTATTTTTGGACTGAAAGGAAAATCTGATCGCACAAAAGGGGAGGCGTGTGCTTTCTCTAAGGATGCTGGGACAAATGCCACTAAACTTCCTGTTTACTGTGACTAAATAATGTTGGGGTACTTATGCTCAATATGGCCTTATTATACTGGGAAGAGCTGCAGAATCCTCTGTCGTTGTTTAACGGGGCTGTTTTTTTTGTTTGTTTTGTTTTGTTTTTTTACAATATAAAAATAATAGGTTGTGGACATTAGACTATGACTATGGTAAGGATTAAATTGTGAACTTCTCTGAGGACAGTCAGTGACATGACTATGTACTCTGTAAAGTGCTGCAGAAGATGTCAGTGCTATATAAATGCATAGTAATATTATGGTAGGGATTGCATTGGTAGCTCCTCTGAGGACAGTCAGTGACATGACTATGTACTCTGTAGAGTGCTGCAGAAGATGTCACTGCTATATAAACACACAATAATAATATGGTAGGACATTAGACTATGACTATGGTGGGGGTTAGGATGTGAGCTCCTCTGAGGACAGTCAGTGACATGACTATGTACTCTATAAAGTGCTGCAGAAGATGTCAGTGCTATATAAATGCATAGTAGTAATATGGTAGGGATCAGATTGTGAGCTCCTCTGAGCACAGTCAGTGACTTGACTATGTACTCTGTAAAGTGCTACAGAAGATGTCACTGCTATATGAACACTGGTATGGCATGGCATTAGAGTATGACTATAGTAGGGATTAGATTGTGAGCTCCTCTGAGGACTGTCAGTGACATTATTATGTACTTTGTAAAATGCTGCAGTAGATGTCAGTACTATATAAATACATAATAATAATAATAATATGGTAGGACTATGGTAGGATTGGATTGGTAGCTCCTCTGTGGACTGTCAGTGACATGACTATGTACTCTGTAGAGTGCTGCAGAAGATGTCACTGCTATATAAATATATCATAATAATATGGTAGGGACGTTAGACTGACTATGGTGGGGGTTAGGATGTGAGCTCCTCTGAGGACAGTCAGTGACATGACTATGTACTCTGTAAAGTGCTGCAGAAGATGTCAGTGCTATATAAATAAGTAATGGTAATATTCTAGGGAGATGGCACAGTGTTTCAACTTATGGACATATTCAGGTGAAGAACGAACTTACAGTCCCTATCTTGCTAACTCGGAGACTACTTGTTCTGTTGTCTGTCCTCACTAATTCTAATAAATTTTTTTTATTTTTACTTGACATAAAGCATTGTTTTTTTTTTAGATGTCTGCGATGGACAGTACACTGAATTTGGCAGCATTATAGCGTCAGTGTGCTGCGCTGCCCATTGTTCCCCAGCCCTGGCAGACTTCAGCAAGCCGGGCTCCTGGTGTCCTGATTAAGGATCCGCAGTGGTATGGGAGGAGGCTGCTGTGAGAAAGTTGTCTAGTGAGATGATAGGTTGTGGAGTAAGTCATCATCACAGTGACTGATCCTGGCACCCCACACACCCTGGGCCAGTGATCCAAGGCTTTGTCCATCTGTCTCTGTCACTTGTACTACCTCCCAGCCTGACCTCTCCCTGACATCACCCTCTCAGTAACCAGAGGAGGATGTGTAGCTTCATCTGCCTTCCCAGGGCCGCCCGCCAGCTCGCTTAGCAGCACATCACACTGGATTATGAATAAACATCTTCTGCTGCATGATAGAGCGAGCTGTAGGCAGGCCGTGGCTCTAATCTGGTGCGTTTCCTTCCAAAGGTGCCCACGCCGCTTACTGCCCCGATATTTCATAACCGGTTCATTTACGGGCACTTTCACCCGCTTACAGACAGTTTATTCTATTTAATTTCTCTCGATAGAAAAGAGAGGTCATAAGATGTCTTTTAAACAGGCCCTGTATTGACACATAAAATTAAAGACAACCCTAATTTGAAAGTAAACCAGTTTAACAGTGATGTAAAAACGCAGAGTTTATATAAGGAACGCTCAGCTTTGCACGATGTAGTTATCATGGAAGTTAATGTCAAAATGGGTAAGACGAAAGCTCTAAGTGACTTTGAATGAGGTATGATTGTCGGTGCAAGAAGAGCTGGTGCTAGTATCTCTAAAACAATGGCTCTTTTAGCCCTCTTTCACACCAAGACATTGCGTTTTAGGGGACGTTAAGGTCGCATAACGTGCCCCTAACGCAACGCATGGTGGTGTTGAATTCAGACGTCAGATTGAGCTGCGTTATGCGGCTCTTGGTGCTATCCTGGGAAGTCTGGATCTTTTCAATGATTCGGATGATTCGAATTGGATCATTGAAAAGATCCGGATCTTTGAACCGAATCTTTAAATCATTTTACTAGCGAAGCAGGAAGCAGGGGTGCAGCAGAGTGAGAGGTGCAGGAGAATAAAGGCTCATTGAGGGTGCTAATGGGGAAGGGAGAAATGCAGCAGGAAGATTGTGCAAAGAAGCTGCAGTTCCTGTTTCTTCCAGACATCCACTGTGAACCGAATCCTTCATTGTGATGATACGGATGATTCGACTCACAAAAAAGATCCGGATCAAAGATTCGAATTGTTCATGATCTGGACAACACTACAGTGCAGTGAATATTAATTAGCCATGTGGCTAGGAACAATAGCGGACTCTCCCCTTACTGAGCATGTGCAAACAGTCTGCTAAAACCACCTATAACGCACAGCATGCTGCACTTTCATAGAACATCCAGCGTTACACTGTAACGCAACGTGGGCACTGTGAACAGCCCATTGATTTTTCATTACTGTGAGTTGGGCTGCGTTACAGGCTGCTCTAACGTGTGCCTGTAACGTCCCACTGTGAAAGCAGCCTTAGGATTTTCCTGCCCAACAGTATCTCGGGTGTTTAGAGAGTAGCAATTGAGAAGAAAAACTCTTTAAATGATGAAGACTATTCTTATAAAAAAAAGGCTGGTGAATGAGAGGTGAAAGGTGAGTAGCACGAATAGTCCGCAGCAGCAAAAGGGCAACAACACGACAGTTTAAAGAGGAACTCCAGTGAAAATAATGTAATAAAAAAAGTGCATCATTTTTACAATAATTATGTATAAATAATTTAGTCAGTGCTTGCTTAGTGTAAAAGCTTTCCTCTCCCTGATTTACATTCTGACATTTATCACATGGTGACATTTTTACTGCTGGCAGGTGATGTCAGTGGAAGGAGATGCTGCTTGCTTTTTTGGCAGTTGGAAACAGCTGTAAACAGCTATTTCCCACAATGCAATGAGGTTCACAGACAGGAAACTGCCAGGACCACGGTCCTCAGAGTTTCTTGTGGGAGGGGTTTCACCACAATATCAGCTATACAGAGCCCCCTGATGATCTGTTTGTGAAAAGGAATAGATTTCTCATGTAAAAGGGGGTATCAGCAACTGATTGGGATGAAGTTCAATTCTTGATTATGGTTTCTCTTTAACCACTTGCCGACCGCTCACTCATACCGCGCGTCGGCAAAGTGGCAGCTGCAGGACCAGCGACGCAGATCTGCGTCGCCGGCTGCAGGCTAATTAATCAGGAAGCAGCCACTTGCGCGAGCGGCTGCTTCCTGTCATTTCACGGCGGGGGGCTCCGTGAATAGCCTGCAGGCCGCCGATCGCGGCTCGCAGGCTAAATGTAAATACAAGCGGAAATAATCCGCTTTGTTTACATTTGTACAACGCTGCTAACAGTAGCAGCGTTGTACCAGATCAGCGATCCCCGGCCAATCAGCGGCTGGGGATCGCTGTCGCATGACAGGCAGGAGCCTGTTAGAGGCTGCACAGGACAGATTCGTTCCTGTGCAGCCTCGGATCTCCGGGGAAGGGAGGGAGGAGAGGGAGAGGGGGAATCCTGCGGTGGAGGGGGCTTTGAGGTGCCCCCCCCCCCCCGCCAGCCACACGCAGGCAGGAGCGATCAGACCTCCCCCAGCACATCATCCCCCTAGTGGGGAAAAAAGGGGGCGATCTGGTCGCTCTGCCTGGTGTTTGATCTGTGCTGGGGGCTGTAGAGCCCACCCAGCACAGATCAGCGAAAACAGCGCTGGTCCTTAAGGGGGGGTAAAGGCTGGGTCATCAAGTGGTTAACCTGCTTCCATGGCCAGCTCATTTCCCTGACCTCAAGCCTATTGAGCATTCGTGGGACGAATTCAAAAGATCACTTCAAAGCTTGGAAACACCACCATCCATTCTGACCCAACTTAGAGCCAGGGCTGTGGAGTCGGAGTCGTGGAGTCGGAGTCGTGGAGTCGGGCAATTTTGGGTGCCTGGAGTCGGAGTCGGGAAAAAATGCACCGACTCCGACTCTGACTCCTAATGAATTTGTAACTGTAATTAAAATAGAAAATATGATAAAATGTTCTATTTCTCAGATGATAGTCATTAAAAATAATGTATATATACAGTATATATACAGTAATAGCTGTGCTTAGTCCACAAAAATGAAATAAACCAATCAAAATGAGTAAACTTGTGCTGCTTCAATAAAGCAGTCCCTGTATTTTTAAGGTCAGATATACATATCTGATTGTGACTGTATATATGATGTGTACACAGGAATCTCTTATATATACTAAATAACATCTATGCTGTAAGAATAAAGCCTGATGTGTAACCGTGATACTAATAGAGATGGTCAATGAGATGGAAATAATTCTGCATTGATGCTGATTTATGCAAATGTATGCACTCCCTTTGCTCATGAAATCAAATAATTTGATATGTTGTTAAAATTTGGTTTGGTGACTACAAATTAAAGGGTACCGGAGACGGATGGAAAGTAAAGTTTTATACATACCTGGGGCTTCCTCCAGCCCCCTTCAGGCTAATCAGTCCCTCGCTGTCCTCCACCACCCGGATCTTCTGCTATGAGTCCTGGTAATTCAGCCAGTCAGCGCTGTCCGGCCAAATGCCGCTCCCACAGCCAGGAACATTCTGCACCTGCGCAATAGTGCTGCACAGGTGTAGTATGCTCCTGGCGGCGGAGTGTGTGCATGCGCACTACGCCCGACTGGCTCAATTACCTGGACTCATAGCAGAAGATCCAGGTGGTGGAGGAGGACAACGAGGGACTGATTAGCCTGAAGGCGGCTGGAGGAAGCCCCAGGTATGTATAAAACTTTAAGTTCATCTTTCTCAGGTTTACTTTGTTACACAGTAGTACTAAACTCTACATATGCACTCCCCACAGAGCTGCAGGGAATACACTGAGAATGCTGTGCACATTGAACACAGAGGTGTTGTCTGTCACCCATAAACCTTGTTCAGATTGTGCATGAAGAATGTGTAATAGAGGAAGAATCTCCTCATTCCACTGCAGAGTACCTGCACATCATTCTTACATGTACCCACAGTTACATTGCCTAGGGCCTGATAGATGTTCTTTGTTCTGGTTTGTACCTTTTACAAGTACTCTTACCAAGGACTAGTTTTAGTCTAAGGGGAATAAATATAGTAGTCTACATATCCTTCTCACTTCAGTTGTCTTGTAAAATTCCTAAGCGTTGGCAGTTAAGAGACGAATTTCATGTTACATACTTTTAATCAACAAAATTGTAATATGCAAATTAGAGGAGTCGTGGAGTCGGAGTCGGTGGAATCCTAAACTGAGGAGTCGGAGTCGGTGGATTTTTGGACCGACTCCACAGCCCTGCTTAGAGCTGCCATTGTGTCAGCATTGGCCAACATTTCTCAGCAGTGGTATCAGCACCTTGAGTCCATGCCTAGAAGAATATCATTTATCACAGGTGGCGACCTCTTTAGTCGTGCCAGGTGATCTGTACGGAATATTTGTTTACGGAGAGCTCTGTGCTCAGAGGCAGCTTGCTTGGCAGTTGGAAAAAGCCGTTATTTCCCACAATGCAACAAGGTTCATTGACCGAGAACTGTCAGGACCTTGAACATGACATCACACTGTGGGAGGGGTTTCACCACAATACCCCCCCCCCCCCCCCCCCCTCCCGATCTATTTGAGAAAAGGTAAAGATTTGTAGGAAAGGGGGTATCGGCTACTGATTGGGATGAAGTTCAACTCTTAGTTAAAGTTCCTCTTTACACAACCTGTGTTTGCTTCACCCCAGCATTGTGCCCGTGAGCCGCATATCTCGGGAGGTAAAACGTTTCTGTGAAGTGAAACAAGTTCTCTGAGAGAGTTTCAGTCACGTTCTGCCTGTATGAGTTCTGCTCTAACATGTATATTTGGAGAGCTGATGAACGGAAATGAGACGTTTGCCACGAAAGCGCTCGGTGTCTGGACCAGCCGCGAAGATCTCCGTGGAGCCTCTGCCTCATTTGCAATTTTCCACGCCGGCGAATCATTCAACAAATAAGCATTTCTCGTTCTTGAAAGAAGCGCTTTCTGTTGTTATCCATATTGTAATTATCCGGCATAGCGAGCGGCGTGCGCACCACCTGCCTCTCCACCGTTACTTGATCTTTGGCGTTCAATTACGTCTGAGGCCGGTGTTTGTTCTTGGGAGCGCTTTGTTCATTTGCAAGACTGATGGTTTAGTCCGAGAGCGTATTATTCACACTGATGTATTTATCTGTTTAACACAAAGCAGTTACCTCGCAGTGCTCAGACCACAAATGAGATTGCATTACAAATCACTCCACGCACCAGAGCTGAAGGTAGTTCTGAGCTTTTTCGCCTTGATTTCTTTTTTACACTTCGCAGGTCGTCATGTTAACTCCTACCATGCCACTGTGTGCACGGGTCCCTTAAAGGACAACTGAAATGAGAAGAATATGGAGACTGCCATATTTCCTTTTCAACAATACCAGTTGCCTGGCAGTCCTGCTCATCTTTCTGGTCAGTAGGGTCTAAATCACACACCTGAAACAAGCAGCTAATCTTGTCAGATTTGACATGTGATCTGCATGCTTGTTCAGGGTCTATGGTTAATGTATTCGAGGCAGAGGATCAGCAGGACAGCCAGGCAATGTGCATTATTTGAAAGGAAGTAAACATGTCAGCCTCCATATCCCTCTCACCTCAGATTCCCAGCTTGGTTCATACTACTTTTTGTTGTTTTTTTGTTTTTCCTTTTTTTTTGGGGGGGGGGGGTGGACAGACCATAATCCATAGAGGACCACTTTAAAGGACCACCATCACAAAACCTAGTCAATTTTAAAATACATACATCCAAAAAGTTTATTTCTCCCAGAGTAAAATATGCCAGTGCCCCCCAACAGACACCCCGACCAAAAAGCAGCCAGATTTCCCTCCTGTGCCCCTGAGCTGGCTGCTGACCCTTCCTCCCAATCACCTCTTTTGGTAGTGCCGTGCCTCATCTGCCCGCCAGCACAGGTGAGAAGCTACTCTGCCATAGACTCTGCAGAGGCCTCAGGGAACACAGTAAAGATGGTAAGAGACATCTGGGAGGCCCCTACAAGCCCTGGGGGGGCCCTGGGGAGATTGCCCCCTTTGCCTCTATGGTAGCGCCTGCCCTGATCGCGCTTTAGTCCTGGTTTATCCATGAAGCTGTATACCGAACAATGGAGTTGATTCACTAATGTTAGCGCTGCGTAACAGTGAGAGTCAGCTGTCACAAGCGCTGTAAAACCAAGTGTGCCTTAATTAGTGTCATTGCACGCTACAAGCCCTATTGGCATTGTAGCGTACGTAATAGGGGAGCAGGCAGTGCTGAATTGCAGCATAGTGAACGCTACCAACATAACGTGGCTCCACTCCTCCCGGCATCATCACCAGCGGGTCCAGTCACATTAAAGGACCTGATCCCTGCACTCTGATTGGCCCAGTAGGTTGTCTGTCATGTGACAACCTATTGGGCCAATCAGATTGCTGATAACTCTCGCTGTTACGCAGCGCTAACATTAGTGAATCAACCCCAGTGCTTCATGTCCCCTTTGTCTGTAGTACCGGCGCTCCGAGTCCCGTCATCGGCACGCCGCCGGAACTTCTCACACTTACGGTTAGTAATGGCAGCCTACCAGCGGAGCTCATCTCACAGTTCCTGGACACGGCGTCAGCGCTGATCATCATTCAGCCGGCAGAATGTGCCAATTAAAACTTCATATAGGCAATCATAATAAATTTCACACCTATTAAAAACTTGGACAGCAGCGATTGCTCTCAATTAAAGGGTTAGAAAAGCCGCATTCTGAGGTTAATTTTAAAGAAATAGGCTGAGCAGTAATTGAATCTAAACTGGCCACATAATTTAATTCTTTTCAAATATATATTCAGTATATAGCTACTGCGCACAGTGGTTAAAGGAGACTGAGGCTGCCATATTTGTTCCAGTTGCCTGGCTTCTGTACTGGTGCTCCGCCTCCGATACTAGAAGTCACTGGCCCAGAATGAGCAGCAGATCACATGCTGTGACCCTGGTGTCACTCCGCTGGCTGCATGCTTGTTGCAGGTGTTACTCATACACAACTATAGCCAAAAGCTCAGCATGACAGCTGAAAGACCGCTGATGTGAAAGACTGACTTTATTTATAGGTGAATGAAGATTGCAGCCTCATTTTCTTTCACTTCAGGTTCCCTTTAACGAAGACCTAAACTGTCACAGGAAACAAGGAAAACACAGCGAAATCCACCCTGTGTATGTCTAGACAGGACAGCCTGTCTAATTCTCCCTTATCTGCAAGCAATCACTAGTGTCATTTGAGCTGTCAGCTCTGTCTGAACTGTGCCACGTTATATGCTAATATCTAAGCACAGGAGATTAACTCTTTCTGTGCTCCCATGAAACCAGGAAGTAGACACTGCAGATTTATTGCAGGAGTTCTGTAAGCTATAACAGAGAAATTTTTTTCTTTAATGGTTTATGCTGATGCTTATCGTTTAGAGCAGCGAGGAAGTTCTGGGTTTAAGGTCTGCTTTAAGTGGCACACACTCTGCAATGCCAGAGTCCAAGTCTAAAATCCAGCATTCCGGATCGATTAAAAAAAAACGTGAAATCTGATCGGATTTTTCAGTCAAATGAAAAAAAAAAACACTACATTTTTACGGGAGATCCAATCATATTTATCGAATTGCCATAAAATCGGATCATTTTATTGTATCGTGTGTGGCCACCTTAAAGGAGTTACGAGGCCAAAAAACAAAAAATAGTGAAGTACCTGCATCATGTTTAAATGCACGGAGGACGCCATCCTCGCCCTCCGTGCAGTTCCGCTGGGTCCCCGCTGAGCAATCGCCCCCCCCCGGGCCGCTCCGGACCCCACACCCAGACTGACATGCTGGGTGTTTTCCTACTGGCCGGCAACACAAGGCTCCATGAAACATTCAGTATTGCCATTCAGTATTGCAGTTCCGCTGGGTCCCCACTGCTCAATCGGGGCGATTGAGCAGTGGGGACCCAGCGGAACTGCAATACTGAATGGCAATACTGAATGTTTCATGGAGCCTTGTGTTGCCGGCCAGTAGGAAAACACCCAGCATGTCAGTTCCCCATCATTAGCTCCATGTCCTCATCGCTTTCTGCTGTTATCAGATATAATTGCCTTCCTTTTATCTCATTCTAAAAGGTCAGCGACTCGAATGTTATCTGCGCAATCAATACAAATCCATAGTAAAATATTAATAGCGATCACATTTGGGTTTAATGAATTCTAACGTCTGCCTAGGTCTCAGCAGAGACGGATCAGTCCTCTATACATTGGCAGGTGGTGGAGGATGCGGGTATCAGTAATTGCTGATCTCTGGGGGATACCTAGGTGTGTGGGATAACTGGCCGTGTGACCTGGATGGAGATAATCAGCAGGACTGTCTGTCATGCCTGGGAATTGGCAGAACTGTGTAGGTTTCTGGACTAGAAAAACACTTTCCTGTGGCTGAGCAAGACAAAGCTTGTTTTGTAAGCTGACACTCATGTGAACACACTGTGACCCTAAATGGAAGAAAAACAGAATAAGAGGATGGTGATCCTTTACCATCCACTCTAGCAACTGTAAGCTAGGTGATGTGGAATTATTATTTTGTCATTGTAAAGATATCGGTGTTCTAGGAGTACATAGCCGCTAAACCAGGCCATAAACTATAGAACATTTTAACCTCTCTGGCAGTATGATTATTTGCGGATTCTATGGCCTAAAAGCGGTGCAATTTTTTCACACGCTTTTAGAACCTGAAACCTCGGGGGGAAAAATCACACCGCGGTGAGATCTGCAGCAGCCTCCGGGTGCCGCTGTAACCCTATCCTGAGGGACCCAGAGCCTCTGAGGACCGTAAGAAGAATGTCCGCAAGCGTCTGGATGCCAGGAGAGGTGAGTTTACTTTAAATTGGACTCCTAAATTAGGGTGAAAACTGTGAGAGTGGAAGGAGGAGCCCTGGTGAAATAAAATCTGCAAAAATAAAAAAAACTTACCTCATGAAAGGAATGGGAAAAATAACATTTTACAAGGCATTTTGCGGGCTTTCCCTGCTTCTTCAGATCAAAAACAAACAAACACTCGGAGAACATACAAGCTGTTGCTTATCTTTTAGAGCAGAGAAGAAATTTTGAGATCAGGTCCACTTTAAATGATCATTTAACTGAGAAGCTTCTGTTCTGAGAAAATTAAGTCCTGCACTGATTAGAAAAAAAAATGGTTGTCTGTTTTAACTAAATTTCATCAATCTAAAGTTGAATTTTGTGAATTGTTTTTTTTTTTTTTTAATTAAACTTTTTTTTTTTTTAAGTGCTAATTAGAATCTTTCACTCTTCTATACATACGGTCTAACTAAAACACCTGTTTGTAAATGGAGGACTGCATGATCCAGACTTAAATTAGCTTTGTGTGGGAGGTAGGAATAGAATGTCAGAAACGATTTCTGGTTTTTGGAAGACAGACGGCATTTTCATACAACGGAGGAGGAAAGTACCTCCTAAACTTTCACCTAACTTTCTGTACTGTACTTCCTGTAGGGGGAGGGGCACCTGTGTCTGAAGCGATCAGCACACTGAGCAGAGTCTCGGCCCCGCCCCTTTTTTTGGAAACAGGTTCCCGCTTTCTTTAAGGGGGCCAGAGACCCGCAGTACCGAAGAGGTAAAAAAAAAAAACAGATGGCAGTCTAAGGGTTAAAACCTTCTTTGTTGTTCTCTTGTATTGTGGAAAAGGTGTGTGTGAAGAGGAAAGGGGGGTAACATTACCTAACCGGCCCTGGTTTTTACCATGTTGCTGGGTGAACTAAGGCAGGAGTTTCTTGGCTTATCAAAGTATAGCTAATTACTAGTTTTTATGTACCAGGGAATCCTTGCCAGACTTCAGTATCTGCATCCCTGGACTATCTTCTTTAGTGTCCGTACTGCGTGGGCTCCACACTGGTCTTCGTTCCAAGGAGTGGAGGAGCTCCGAGCTTTCCTGGCAGCACAATGTGAAGAGACAGCCTGGCCACTGGAGGCGTAGAACAACACATGGCTCCTCCACCAACCATCCCTCCACAGAAAACAGTCCTCCTGTCCTGAGCTGCCCTAGAGGAAGTTGTCACGCTGATTCCCTTTACTTATATCTCTGAGGGGTGTCATTTGTACTGCACAGCCATTTCCCAGAAGAACTATCCGAAGCGGGTTAAAAGGGTGCCTAAAGCCGCGATTAGCAGCTACAAGCGGTAATTTGGGCACCCAGAGGTGCTCAAGGTTTATTGCCACTATTTACCATTTATAGTCGCTTGTAGCCACTATTTACCATTTATAGTCACTTGTAGCCACTATTTAGCCATTTATAGCCACTATGTACCATTTATAGTCACTTGTAGCCACTATTTAGCCATTTATAGCCACTATTTACCATTTATAGTCACTTGTAGCCACTATTTAGCCATTTATAGCCACTATTTACCATTTATAGTCACTTGTAGCCACTATTTATACAGTTATAGCCACTATTTACCATTTATAGTCACTTGTAGCCACTATTTATACAGTTATAGCCACTATTTATCCATTTTAGCCACTACTTACCAATTATAGTCAATTGTAGCCACTATATGCCATTTATAGCCACTATTTACCATTTATAGTCACTTGTAGCCACTGTTTAGCCATTTATAATACCATTTATAGTTGATATTTAGCTGCTTAAAGCTGCTATTTACCGGTTATAGCCGCTAATTGCGGCTTCTAATACTGCCGCCTATTGTGGCAAAAATATTAGAGGTCAAGGTTAGAAGGTGAGGGGGTCTTTAGTGTTCAAAGTGTGTGTTGGTCCTTATGGGTTAAAGTTAGGCATCAGGTTGGAGGAGGCTCAGGTTATGCACCACTGGTGGGAGGGTCTTAGAGTTAGGTATGAGTAGAAGGAGGGTTCCGTGTGAGAGTAGAGTTAGGCCATAGTTAAATATCAGTGAAGATTTCCAAATATTTTACTATCAGAATTAAAGAATACTCGAGGTGACATGATGAGATAGACGTGTATGTACAGTGCCTAGCACACTAATAACTTTCTCTACCTGAAAGAGTTAAACATCAGGTAGGTAAGTGGCAGTTCCTGTTTGAGTTAGGGCTGGTAGTGTACATACATACATAGGTACATACTACAGTGTGACCCTCATTGATAAGACATTACAACTATATAACACTTTCCTAGCAGAAAATGGCTTCTGAGAGCAGGAAAGAGATAGAGTCAGTAGTTAATAGATTTTTGCTCTGGCATACTTCAATAAATGTGTTTGAGCAAAAACAATTAAACAGTAAAAACTTAACAAGTAGATTTAAATCTAAAATAAAAAGTCAATTTTTAAGAGGAGGATAGATACAGTTGTTTATTTCATTACTTTATTTTCACCTCGGGTGTCTTAAGTAGTAGAATATAAGTCATTTGACCAATATACTTCTGGCGGCTATCTTCATCGCCCTTTTTACATTCTTACCTGCGCCTTTTATACATGTACCTGAACTAGCATGCATTAAGAAGGGCAGCCTGTCCTGCTATATTGAGTTACTATTTGCTATATTGAGTTATTATTACTTATTGTGCACAATCATTGATATTTAGTGGGGCTGTTGTGTCGAGACAGCGCAAAAGGAAAAAAAAAAAAAGAGAAAACAATGGACAAGTGAAGCAGTTGTCCAAAGTAACCGGTCAGGCTTTTGCTGGCTTAATTAAGAGTGTTTGTTTTAGCACAGTGGCGACTGAGCCTGGGTATAACCGAGGAGCGTGCTTTGTTGGTTTGGCTCACAGCTCCGTTTTGTGGTGTGTTTACAAAACTAACCTCCATTTTTCTCTGGCGTTAGCGATGATGAATGTCCATCCGAGCGTACCAATGACTCTTCTCATTGCTCACCGCAGCCATGAACCTGTTTGGCCTAAACTGGCACCTGCAGCCGACGGACAGACAGATGTATGAGATCGCAGACGACAAAGCCAGCAGCTGGCCTTTGCCTACGGACGTCACCTTGTACTCTTCTGGGGGGACGGGCTTAGAGTTACCCGAGAGGAAAGGCAAAGGACCCGGAGAAGGTACAGTGCTCTACGTGTTGTGAGTTCCTTGTGCGTCTCGTGTCACATGACTCATGACCCATCACATGACCCCTCACGTGACACATGACCCCTCACACCTGCAATCACTCCATTCATGAATTTGTGCTCATTCACCTTATTCTCACAAACTCTAGTGGAAATAGGCTCATTGTCCTTTCAGTTCCTTTCCTTTCATTGCTTTTGTTTAATGTTTATACTTAGGCTAATTTTCTGTTTGTCTGCATAATTTTTTCTGCTCAGGGTTTTTTTTTTCTTCCTTTTTTGTGACTCCACCCATATATCCATTTAGTTTCTGGATGGCTCATGAGTTAATTCCAGTATTTATATAATAATTCCAGTATTTATATAGTTCTCACAAGGCAGCCACAAGAGCGCAGGGCCGGCCTTAGGTTTCACAGCGCCCTGAGCGTAACCAGATTTTGGTGCCCCCCCCCATTCATCCTCTTTGCGCGCGCACACACACACCCATGTGCAAGATTCACTTTAGTGTATCTAGGCAGATCCCCCCCCTTTAGTGTATATATTAGGCAGATCCCCCCTTAGTGTATATATAATATATACACTAAGGGCGGGATCTGCCTATATATACACTAAAGGGGGATCTGACTACTACATATACAAGACTAGTAACCTATATACACTAAGGGGGAAATCTGTATGTATGTATGTATGTATGTATGTATATATATATATATATATATATATATATATATATATATATATATATATATATATATATATATATATATATATATATATATATATATTAAAGGGGGGATCTGCCTACAAGACTAGTAGCCTATCCCCCACCTTGGTGTTTATTGTAGGCTACTAGTCTTGTAGGCAGATCCCCCCTTTAGTGCCTTTAGTGTGTTTGTGTGTGTATATATATATATATATATATATATATATATATATATATATATATATATATATATATATATATATATATATATATATATATATATATATATATATATAAAAATATATATATATATATATATATGTATATATATATATACACAGATCCCTCCATAGTGTGTATATATAAGCTTAGGCTACTACTAGTTACCCTCTTAGTTAGGCAGCAAATTCCCCCTTACCAAACCCCCCACCCCACCTTCTCCTTATACTAGTACAGTGTAGGTAGCCGGGTTAGGGATGGGATCAAGGAGAGCCTTACTTGGTGAGTGCACGAGAGAGTGCATGCTGAGAGGAGAAGATGGCCAGGTGGTCTCTCACAGAGGAGAGGACACAGTCACACGGCAGGGCAGGGCGGCTGGCATACATTCTGCTGCGCGCTTCAGCTCCCCTGGCTCCATCCATTCTATCACGGGGCCGGGAGCTGGGTGGAGTCTCACACTGACTCCAAGAGGCAGCGCCGCATGGTCTTCGCCCCCATCAACCCCAGCGCGGCACCAGGGGGCGGAGCCAGAGGGGAACATAATCGAAGAAGCCGGAGCCCGCAGCCGCCGCAGCACAAAACAAAAATATGCGGCAGGAGCGCGGCGCCCCCCTGGAAGCCAGCGGCCCGGCGCCCTGTGCGATCGCTCCGGTCGCACAGGCCAAAGGCCGGCCGTGCAAGAGCGCACTCAGTAGGCAGTAGCAGTGTTAGGGAGACTTGCCCAAGAAACTCCTTACTGAATAGGTGCAGCTTACTGAACAGGCAGAGCCGAGATTTGTGTCCGATGCAGAGCCCTTAACCAGTACACTTTTCAGCCACTACTTGTGCAATCCTCTCCTATCTTGTCAGCAGGCCCTGTGTGCAGTCGCAATAGGCTTAAAGTGGACCCAAATTAAAAATACAAGATTTCAGAAATAAAATCTATTTTATAAATTATAATCATAAATAGCAGCCTTTTTTCAGCTGCATGATGACAAATATAAAATCTTTTACCTTTATTGGAGATACCCCTCCCTTCCTTTCAAATTGCCGGGACAGAATCCGGCAAACTGGTGGAGTAGATTGTGTCCAGCAAAGGAGGAATTGCTAATGGCTGCCTCCTGTATAACCCTAGTTATGAAAAGAGAAGGGTGAAAAGCAGGCACTGAAATACTCATAGGCTTGAAGAAGTGTTTAATTATCTTTGTATGTGTCAGAGTAGTGCAACTAAATATTTTGAATTAAAAAAAATGTTTGGTTTGGGTCCGCTTTAACTGTTTTGCCACCCCATACCTGAGTATTGTGAACTTAAAGGAATACACAGGTGACAGGATGAGATAGACTTGGGTATGTACCGTGCCAAGCACACACACATAACTAGGCTGTGTTCCTTTTTTTCTTCCTCTTCTTGAAAAAGTTAAACATCAGGAATGGAAGTAACGTTTCTGTCGGGGTCAGGACTGGGCCAGACTATAGCTTAACCCTCACTCAGTGTTCTTCCCAGGCTCTTTTAGCCAGGTGCCCCACCAAGCTAGTTTTGGTGAGCACCCGGCTGTTAACGGCTCACCTCCTCCTATGCTGAAAGCAGAGTTGCGCACAGAATTCTCTCATCATGCCCCACCCAGCTAATTTTTCATGCCACCCAGCTGGAAAAAATTTCAGGGGAGAACACTGCTCACTGATAAGGTATTACAGCCATAAAACACTTCCCTGGCAGTAAATGGCTTCTGAGAGCAGGAAAGGGATAAAAACGGTCAATAGTTCATAGATTTTAGCTCTGGCATACTTCAATGAATGTGTCATTGAGTAGAGGCAATGAAACAGTAAAAACTTAAGTCGATTTAAATATAAAACTAAACTTTGAGATATCTTAAAAAGTATTTTAGGAGAAGGAGAATAGATACAATTGTTTATCTAATCGGTTTATTTTCACCTCAGAATTTAATACGATAAGTTGTGAAGATGTCATTGTAGCAAAGATAAACTTACTTTGGGAGTGGAAGATTACCTGTAATATTTCACATTTTGGAGCAGCTGTTTCAGTCTAGGATCCCTCCCTCTCTCTCCAGTCGAAACCCCTCTCCAATACCGTTCAATCAAAATCTGAGATAAATGCTGTTGTATTGCTTAAAGAGGCACTGCAGTGGCTAGGGATGGCAATGCTTAGGAAACCTCATGGAAGAAGCATGTGATCAGTTTCATCGGCTGATTTGTAAGGTTTTGCTGTGATGACTTCCTGATTTACCACATAATCATGACTAGCAAATTAAGCCTTACAAATCTATCAGCTGATCACATGCTTCCCCATGACTTCTCCTAAGCATTGCCATCCCTAGTGTAGTAGAATGCAGTAAGTTATTCAGGATACCAACTTTTAAAAGTTCTGTTTCCACTTGTGCCCAGCATGCATTTCCGAGTCGTAAGCCGGCACTTGTTACCGATAGATTCTTGGTGCACCCGCGATCCATCAAATTGTGAAGCTCTGCTGCCCTATGACCTATTTACATGGCCAATCAGTAAAGACACACAAGGGGAGGGGAGAGGGGCAGCTGAATGAGAGACCATGTCTCTTTTCCTTCAGGCTGTTCACAGCAATTTGCCACGCCCGCCGCCGCCACTATGCCACCACTCTCATGTTTCCACTGCAGGTCGCCTCTGACCAGAGGTCTCAGTGCACATCGGGCATATAGCAAGGACCAGTTGGTGGAGGAGGGTGGCCGCTGACAGGGAAACGAGTAAAGGGGGGGGGCCTTTTACTTGGCAACCTGTACTGTGGGGGCACCTGTACTTTGCTACCTATACTAGGGGCACCTGTGCTGACTACCTATACTGGGGGCACCTATGCCTGGCTAACCTATACTAGGGCACCTATTTGAAATGTTGGTAGATTTCTTGGACTCTCCAAATTTCAAAGTAGCTCGTGAGCCGAAAAAGTGTGGGCACCCCTGGCCTAAGCTATGCGAAATTCTCTTCCGGTAGACCAGACATTATTTTCACTGGCTTCACCACTTGTAATAAATTTTAGAATGTAGATCAGAGAGAGAAAAGATTTTGCAAAGGGTGAACACTGACATATATTGTAAAAACAAGCTATTTTATTCATAACATTATTTTCACTACGGTTCCTCTTTAAAGAGAGCCCCAGGTGGGATCATGAAATAAAAAATAAAAAAACTAGGCTACCTGATCCAGGGTGGTTCAGTTCAGGTAGCCTTCAAAACCGCCCATTCTGTGGGCCGCGATGACCCACTTCACTTTTGTGACCTCTGGGTTACGACACTGGAATGAGATATTAATTCTATCATTCACAGCGTGCAGGGAGGCTGGGGAGTGGCAAGGGAGAGAGAGCTGCCCAATGACAGCTCAGGAAACCCTGCAGGAACGCTCCTGGCGGGCGTTTTGAACAGGGAATCCCCCTCCCATATGTTTACCTCTGAGATAGCAACAAATATTGTTATAGCTATAGTGCGGCAGTGAGGGAGCAGAGAGCGGCGGTGAGGGGACACAGAGGAATGTCATGAGGCAGAGAACATGACTTTATGTCCTATCTACCTCCCCCCCAAAAAACACCTCGGGTTCTCTTTAAAGCTTAATTCAAAGACGTTGTTTAACTAGTTAGGCGGGACTTCTTTTATCTAGGTACCCTATAAAAAGCTTGCACTGTATATCTCCATTTTCCTGCTAGAAAATGCGTCACATGACTGCCAATAGAGGACACCTCCTGCACACTGTGACAGCCTGAAGAACTGGGAAGAATTTGCTCGATACGAAAGATGAAAAGTGATTGGTGACAGGGAACCTGAACTGAGTAAAATTATTTAAAATAAACTCATGATGTAGCTGAAAATGAATATTACATAGTTACCTCGCCGTCAGTTCCTCTCAGAAGCTCACCATTTTCTTCTGACAATAATCCCATCCAGTTCTGACAAGATTTTGTCAGCACTGAAATATACCAGTTGATGTAAGTTATATATCAGCAGCTGTCAGTTACAACTGAATGTGCAAGGTAATGTCCATGTTTCCCTATGGCTCAAGTGGGTGATATTACAGTTTAACAGTGTGCTGATCAGGAAGCCATTATGGGGTAATGGCCATTTTCAAAATGGAGGACAGAGAATTCCATCGATCGCAGTGGACAAATGGGACGCAGGAGAGGAGAAAGAGATGGAGGAGGTAAGTATGACCTGTGTATGGTTATTTTGACTTTTTATTTTCAGTTCAGGTTCTCTTTAAATGTTGAGCCTTCCAATTCGTATAAATCAAACCTTTTTTTTTTGTTTTGTTTTTTTTAACTGGCCATTGCCCGCCTCGTCATCTGTTCTGGGAAACAGCAATATTTCGCCCCAGGATTTGTACACGGGGACTGGTTCACAGACGGCCTTCCAGCTTTATATTAAACATGCGAATATGACAGCTTAATCCAAGTAGGAAATAGTCATAATTGTGAATAACTTTCTGGGAATTGCGGCCCGAGGACAATTAGCCAAGCGTCTGCTCTGTATCATCGGCCCGCTCAGTTCCTGAAGTTTTATCCCGACCTGTTATGTTTTATGCTTCCTAATTGCGTTCTGCTTTGATGACCCGCCCTCCTGCTCTGTGTCCTCCATAGATGCGTTCTGATGTTTACCAGCCGGGGGAAAACAATCGCGGTGGAAAACCTCGCGGGCCAATCTCCCGACTCCCATTCTCATTCCCCCAGCCCCCTCTTGTGTGGGGAAAATACAAACTGTAATTACTGTGCAGTTACGTGATTATAATTTAAGCCCACTAAAAGCAACAAATTAGTTAATTGGGTAGGAAGTTGTGATCCTGTCCGAAGCTCATTATACATGCCAACAATGTAAAGATTGTGCAGAGCCTGCAGGGTTTTCCCAGAAGCCCCTGCAGCAAAGCGCTTTTGTTGGTTTGTTTTTATTACCCTTTTTTTTAACTGGTAATTTCTCGGGCGGGAGTCGCAAGGGCTACCGGAGGTTCCGCAAAGCATATGGGCTTTGTTGGAAAGCCATTGCCCGTAAAGTCACCGCCAGTCTAACAAACTACCAGAAGGTGCTTTAAATGTATGCAAATACGTTTGGCCTGCCCCAGATATACAGGGAAATTGTATACAGTTTATAGGGCATTTCTCAAGCCAAATAATTTTTTTGTTTTGTTTTAAAGTGAACCAGAGATGAAGCACCCTCATATTTTACCATGTATATCAGTGGGAACATTAGAGAAAACACCTACCCTGCTCTCTGTTTCATTGTTCACTGCTCAGCCTGCTTCTAATCAACCCTGATAAAATTCCTGACTGAGCATTCAGTCTGGCTTTGCTGGGGAATCATTATATATGAGACTGTCTTTTCTGATGTCTTTTCAAGCCCAAGCCTGCTCCCTTCTGGATCTGCTTTAATGACTCAGCTATAATGATTCCTCAACAAAGCCAGACTGAATGCTCAGTAGGGGATTTTATCAGGGCTGATAACAAGCAGGCTGAGCAGTGAAGGATGAAGCAGAGAGCAGGGTAGGTGTTTTCTCTAATGTTCCCACTGATATATATGGTAAAATACATGAGGGGGCTTCATCTCTGGTTCTCTTTAATACTCGAATTCCCTATAAACTAAACAAGCCTCACCCACAGCTCCTTTTGTGCTTTGGCACTGTAGCAAGGGCTTATGGGAGCTCAGTCTGGGCAGGAGGAGGATACTAGCCACTGATTTTAGAGGCAGAGGGGAGGAGAGGGGACTGAATTTACACACAGACAAGCTGATAGCATCTCCAGTCCTCAGCCTGTGACAATGTGACAAACAGAACATAGCTGCCCTCATTGTATCACAGGAATAAATTATCATAAACTTTTGAAGCTGTTTGCAGCTAGATTTTCTATGTAAAGTATCTAAACTTTAGAGAAGATATCTCGACAAGTTATTTGTTATAGTTAGTTTTTCATCTCAGATCCGCTCTTTCACACACAAGGCTGAAGGGGGTGAATTCACGGCCTGTCAGCAGTTTTTGGAGTGAGGTAGGATACCGGAGTGCCTGGAGGAAACCCACACAGACACGGGAAGAACATACAAACTCTGTGCAGATAGTGCCCTGGCTGGGAGTTGAACCAGAGACCCAGCGCTGCAAAGCAAGGGTGCTACCCACTGCGCCACCATGCTGCCCTTGTTTACTTCATCATGCCACGCAACTTAATAACCTGAGATGGGGGAGGTAAAATAATTCATACTTACCTGGGTCTTCCTTCAGCCGCATGACTACCGCTGCCTCCCCCTGCTGTCCTCCCGGGTGCCTACGCTCACTTGCTGTCAGCCCCAGTGATCTGCCTCCAGTTTTATCAGTCGGGCTCTTCTGCACATATGCGGCCCGGCTACGCATCACTCCCACTGCATTCATGTCGCCCTGGGCCACGCATGTGTAGAAGAGTCTGACACAACTGAAGGCGGATTACCGGGGCTGATAGCAGGTGAACGGAGGCACCCGGGATGATGATGATGAGGGAGGCAACGGTGGTTATAGAACTGGAGGAAGCCCCAGTTAAGTATCAATTTTTACCCCCCCCCCCCCCCCCCCCTCGTCTCAGGTTCTCTTTAAAGAGGAGCTGTCAGCCATACTATCTTAGAAAAAAACCCACATATATAAGTGGATAAATACTTGCGCTACTTACATAACATATGCATTGCACTATCCACGTTTTGATTTTAGTGATTTTTCTACAGTAAAAAAAAAAAAGAAAACATTCTTAGTATTTCCCATTTTAAGTGTGGCTTTTTTGAAGCCAATCCTGATGTAATTTCCTCCCTTACTTTCCTGATTTGCCCGCCCTTCACTATAGAAAGTGTATTATCTCAGCATGAGAAATGTTGGCCAATCAGAGAGGAACAGAGGTGTGGGAGGGGAAAACAGGAGGGAAAGAGGCTTCAGCCAATCAGGCTGCATTAGTGAAGTCTGAGGGGAAGTAGAGAAGATGAAAAGGACAACCCAGCATGCCCTTTTTATGTACCAAATAAGATTAGGGTAAACTGGGGAATGATCATTTATCAACAAGAAAAGTAATATTGATTGTAACTTTTGGGTTGCCTGGATAGCATCCCTATTACTTGTTTACCAGATAAAAATCAGAATTTTCCACTGCAGACTACAATATACAAAAATAGATACTTCAAAAATAGTTGTGATACATATGCAGGGCATCAGACATAGCGTGACCTGAGCCTTGAGGTATCACCTAAAGCAACCTTTCAGACTTTGACAAATCGTATGTGTTTGGCTCCATGGCGGACCGCACCTCGCTTGTAAAAAATGGAGGAACAAGATTAATAACAGGGAAGATTCTCCTCCAAACTGACGCTTATTATTATGTCTGGCGTGTAACAATTTTATGTTTGTTATTCATATGGAGGTCTGCAGCGTCTCGACAGTTCACCTTATAGAAGTGAGGCAATAGCACATTTTTTTGTAACTAGCTTACCTAAAGGAGGATGAATTAGAGGGGAGTGGGGGCGGGGGGTTTAAGGCTGTAAAGGATAAATTAAAGCAGTAGGATCAGCCATACTATGCCAGGGAAAAAAACACATATATATAAGTAGATAAATACTTGATCTACTTACATTACACATGTATTGTACTGTCCACATTTTGATTTCAGTGTAAATTACGAGAATTCTGATCCTGGTGGGGGCCATGTCTTTTGCCCACAGTTAAGGCTAACTCGTGATGTCATTTGTGCCCTTTACTTTTTTTCTTGTCTCCTCTAATCGCTGAGTCGCCTCAGCCTTGCTTGTAAACACAACTAAGTAGGGGAAATTGCGCAAAAGGTGGATCAGCGCAACACCAGGCCGCCTCCAAATGGCCTCCAATCAGAGATGCGCTGAGCCCCCCCAGGAACTACAAACGCACCTTGAACCCAAACAGAAGCTCTGCATATACACCAAAAGCAAGGCTGCTAAGTGGGAGCAGCTGACCAAAAACGAATTAAATTAGTACATAGCAAGGAAATGAACAGCGCTACTTAAAAAGACTCTGAAGCGAGAATAAATCTCGCTTCAGAGCTCATAGTTAGCAGGGGCACGTGTGCCCCTGCTAAACCGCCGCAATAGCGCCGCTAAACAGGGGTCCCTTGACCCCCAAACCCCCCACTGCGACACTTGGTCGCAGACTTGGTCGCTCCTGGAGGCAGGGCTAACGGCTGCAGCCCTGCCTCCAGTCGCGTCTATCAGCCGCGCATCGCCGCCTCTCCCCCGCCCCTCTCAGTGAAGGAAGACTGAGAGGGGCGGGGGAGAGGCGGAGATACGCGCTGACAGACGCGCGTGGGGCAGGGCTGCGGCGGTTAGCCCTGCCCCAACCAGGAAGCGCTCCCCCACATTACTGAGGGGGATTTGGGGGTGAAGGGACCCCCGTTAAGCCGCGCTATAGCGGCGTTTTAGCAGGGGCACACCGAGCATACACATGACCTGTCTACCACTGGAGGATGATGGTTTCCTGTAACAGCTTGCATGCAACCTATTAAGTACTCGTCCCTCCCACTGCGAAGAAGTCAATCCTCCATGGGTGGGGCCTAACACATAGCCTTGGTGCGCTACCAAATAAATTTGAAAAATTGAAAATTGCGCAAAAGGTGGATCAGCGCAACACCAGGCCGCCTCCAAATGGCCTCCAATCAGAGGTGCCCTGAGCCCCCCCAGGACCACTAAGTAGGGGATTAGGTTTCAGAGAAGCAGCTGGCAGGGAAATAAAGGGAAGAGGAGGAATAGATTATAGATAAAAAGAACCCCCAGCATGCAATTCTTTGGCACGACTACTAAAGGGCCAGGATAACTCCAAATCATAACAGCAGAAAAAGTTTTGAATGCAGGCTTAGCATCTTTATCACTTAATACACTCAGACCAGTTGCTGTTGAAATTTGATTTTTATGGTGACGATACCGCTTTAAAGGTACATCTAGCGACATAAGGGGAGATTGAGACAGAACTCTCTCTCTGACGTACGTACAAAAAGGGCGCCCGGACAAAAAGGGCGCGGGGTGTAAACTCTAAATAATAATTAATCATTAATAGGGTTTATAAAAATAGTGTGCTATATTTCGTTTACAAATAAGGTTTAACAAAATTATAAATCATTAAATAATGTTTATGAAGTCGGAAATTGTGAAAACGTTAATCTTCCCTGTTTCTAAAGTTAAACTTATAATTACGTTTATGAAAAAAACAATAATATATGTTTAATTGTTATAATTCTATATTATTGTGAATAACCTTCATTTACGGTTTGTTCTTATAATAAAAACTGAAAATATTCTTTATAACGATGATATAAATATAACTACGTTCGTAATAAGTGTTGTAAAACATTAGTAATTATTACTAAAATTTTACTAAAACTATACCTAAGCCTACTCTTACACAGAACCCTCCCTGTACCTACCCCTAACCCCTAGACCCCCCTGTTGGTGCCTAAACCTAAGACCCCCCTGTTGGTGCCTAAACCTAAGACCTCCCTGTTGGTGCCTAAACCTAAGACCCCCCTGTTGGTGCCTAAACCTAAGACCCCCCCTGTTGGTGCCTAAGTAACCCTCCCTGTACCTACCCCTAACCCCTAGACCCCCCTGTTGGTGCCTAACCCCTAGACCTCCCGGTTGGTGCCTAAACCTAAGACCCCCCTGTTGGTGCCTAAACCTAAGACCTCCCTGTTGGTGCCTAAACCTAAGACCCCCCTGTTGGTGCCTAAACCTAAGACCCCCCCTGTTGGTGCCTAAGTAACCCTCCCTGTACCTACCCCTAACCCCTAGACCCCCCTGTTGGTGCCTAACCCCTAGACCCCCCTGTTGGTGCCTAAACCTAAGACCCCCCTGGTGGTGCCTAAACCTAAGACCCCCCCTTTATTATGTGGATAATAATGTTTTACTAATTGTGGATGCAAAAAATATTTTGCAATTTACATTACGTACTGATCGCTTTATTTTGTGAATAATAATGTTTTACAAACAGTAAGGGATAAAACTTTAAATAATGTTTTAATTAGTTAAATAAGATAAATATGTTTAGTATTTTTATAAACGTTATTCGGCACGGGTGCATTTTATAAACGTAAATCACCACAAGCACACTTATAAATCATTAAAAATCTCCTGGCGCCGTTTGTAAACGTTATTTATGTCCTGCGCCCTTTTTTCCTGCTCGGCGCCCATTAAACGCTATTTATTATGAGAGTGAATGGCGGCGCCCTTTTTGTCCACTAGCGGCATGCGCCCTTTTTTCCCGCTTCCCGCTCTCTGATCATACCTGATTAGAGAGATCTCCTGGTTGCTCGCCTTGCTGCTAACCCCCCCCCCCCCCCCCCCTTCCCAAATGTTGACCATTTCTGTACCAGGAGTGTCTGGCCCCTGCTGGTTCACAAATTGGGGCTTACTGACGTCACACCGCATTGACCGGTCCCATCGCCGTTTGTGCTTCTCTCCTGACGCTATGACAGCAGAGCTCCCTGTGCCGGTCAGGAGCACATTTCATTGCATTGGCTCCTGACCTTGTGATCACAGAGATCAGGAGCCAATGATATCGTCTCCCGACCGGTGCAGAGAGCTCTGCCTTCATAGCGATGGCAGAGCAAGTGGGCTGCAGTGGCGAGAGAGCAGCAGGAGCGTACGGCGGGGATGATAGAAATCTACGCCCTGGCAGGGATAACCGTTCCCAAGCAGGGAGTAGATTTCAATCAGCGTGGTCCGGAAGCAGTTAATGTCCGCCCCTTGCTGTGTAAAAATGCTCACCTGTCCGCTTGTGCCACACCTGGCCTCCTCCTCTGCCATCACCCCGGTTACTGAGTGTCTGTATTAAGTGGCGCGTCTACCACTGTGATGTGCATATGGGACGTCACACAGCTGCCACGTGGTAAAGGCACTCGGTAACCGGGCAGCAGAAGGCGTCGGGAGCCAAGCCAGTAGACAGGTGAGCATTTTTACCCAGTATGGGCATTGGGGGGGCGCGGTCACATTCATCGATTGTTGCGATCTCGTAGTAGTTACTACCGTGCACCCAATCAACCACGTCAGCCTGAGATTTCACACATTGTGCGATCAATACATTCGACCGATTTTAGCCCGAAATCAGTCGAATCGTTGATTGGGCAAGCTTGTTGCAGCAGCGGTTTTTTTTTTTGTGTTTTTTTTTTTTATCCGATGAATTGATTATTATCAAATCAGATGGTCGATTGGCTACAAAATTGCTAGATGTATGGGCACTTCAAGAGAAAAAACAAAAAGCGTTGGGGATAGGAGACGGGATTCCCCCTCATCCGATGTCTGAAGTAGTTAACTTGGTTTGAACTCTTGAAATTGGTTGGGCCGGTGGAGGCTAATGGAAGTGACACATTTGTTCTGCCCTATTAGATCACTGAGCTAATCACTAGTCTCTTTGTTAGCTGAGAAATAACATCATTTTTGTTTTTTCATATCTAGAAGGAGATGAGTTATCCGACGAGCCATTACCAAGTATCAGTTCAGAGCGGCCAGCTTATGTAGCAATGCTGTCATGAGATGACATATGGCCTCCTGATGCTCTGAACTCCCATGATGATAAGAATCTCCCCCCCCCACAACCCCCCCCCCAACCAGCTATGTGCTAAGCCCCTGTCACAGGGTGATGATAGGAGGAGATGCAGATTAGGGACTCCAGCCCATAACAGCAAAGAGCAGGCATGTTCCAACTGAAGTGAGAGGGATAGGGAGGCTGCTATATTTATTTCCTTTTAGGGCTGGAACCCACAGGAGCGCTTTTGGCAGCGTTTTGGCAGCGCTGCGATACGCTAGCAGTTTGCCAAAACGCTGGGCTAATGTTAATGGATGGGGCAACTTCCACAGGAGCGTTTGCATTTCCCAGAAACGCAAACGCAGGACCTGCAGCATTTTGGGAGCGTTAGCGCTTCAATGTAAAGTATTGAAACGCTAGCAGAAACGCTCAGCAAAACCTAAACTGAGCGGTTCTGCTAGCGTTTTGCGGTTCAGCACACTGTAACAAAATGAAAAATAATTCACAGGACCAATCAGGATAAAAACGCAAAACGCTAGGCACCCGCTGGGGAAAAAAATACAATGTTGCAAAACGCGACCAAAAACGCGCATGAATCCGCTTGCAAACCGCTCAGACAAAACGCTAGCGGTTGCGTTTTGCATTTGCGGTTTTCAGTGGGTTCCAGGCCTTAAACAATACCATTTGCCTGGCAGCCCTGCTGATCATTCTGGCTGCAGTAGTGTCTGTAGAGTCACACATCTGAAACAAGCATGTGGCTAATCCCGTCAGGTTAATCTCAGAAACATCTGATCTGCATGCTTGTTCAGGGGCTATGGCTGAATGTATTAGAGGCAGAGGATCAGCAGGATAGCCAGGCAACTTTTGTTTAAAATTAAATAGGCCAGCCTTTGAATCCCTCTCACTTCAGGTTCCTTTTAAAGAAACACTGAAGCGGGAAAAAAATGGTATAATGAATTGGTTGTGTAGCATGGATTATTACTAGAACATTAGTAGCAAAGAAAATATTCTCATATTTTTATTTTCAGTGTTTTTTAGTAGCATTGCATCATTCTAATATCTAATATTTGCAGTTTACACACTACTCAGCATTCTAAATGATTTTACAGAGCAGGCTAGTGAACTTTTGAACTGTCCTCTGGAGAGAAAAGAAAATACAGTGACTGACGGTTGAGATAACAAGCTTCAGAAGACAGAGTTCTCTGCTACTTTGAAAGTCGTAGAGCTCAATGGCTCTTTTGCATAGATAACAGCTGGAGTTTAACTCTTCCTGTACTGGAAACAATATTAGACTTATATGTCTGCTCCTATTGTTTTATTTCTTAGCTGTACTACACATACAAATTATTGTATCATATTTTTTTTTTCGCTTCAGTGTCTCTTTAAAGGGAAACTGAACTGTGTAAAATGATTTAAAATAAACACATGATGTAGCTGCAAATAAATATTGCATAATTACCTCATCGTCAGTTCCTCTCAGAAGCTCACCGTTTTCTTCTTACAGTTATCCCTTTCAGTTCTGACAAGATTTTGTCACAACTCTTAAATCCTTGTAAGCATACTTAAAGAGACACCAAGGTGAGTTCTAAGAACACTATCAGCACACAGAGGCTGGGTCTTCATATAATGCCCAGCCTCCGTTGCTATACTGCTGCCTCCCAGCGCAGCCCCCCCCCCCTCCCCGCTCTGCTTGCCCCCCATAAATCAAACGCAGAGCTAGCTACACACAGCGCATTGCAGCTGGGCTGTTTACCTTTGGAAGTGTCACTCTCTGCTGCTCCCCCGCCTCCTCTATGTCACCGCTCCCTGCCTGCGTCCCTTCCCTCCCCGCTGATTGGAGGGAAGGGACGTGGGCGGGGCCCGGCACTATGGAGGAGGTGGGGGAGCGGCAGAGAGTGACAGCCGACTGCAACACGCTGTGTGTCGCTAGCTCTGCGTTTGCTTTCTGGGGGGGCAAGCAGAGCTCTGGGGGGCAGCAGTATAGCAACAGAGGCCGGGTATTTTATGCAGACCCAGCCTCTGTGTGCTGATGGCTTTCTTAGAACCCACCTCGGGTTCTCTTTAAAGAAATCTTCCATAAATCTTTCAAGATCAATGAAACGGGCCATCTTGACCGAAAATCAGGTCCCATGACGTTGCTTAATCCATAAATGTCAGACTAGTGCCGCCTGTTGTACCTCATTCACTCTCCATAGACCATTACCCTTGTTTCAGCTGTAGCTAAATAGCATGCCCCCCCCCCCCCCCCCCCTCTCTGCACCTCCCCTCAAAGGACGTTCTGCGGGGCCTTCGAGCGCCTCAGTGAATGTGGCTTCAGGGGCATAAAGAGATGATTTGCACATTCGGGAGTGATGCATCATGGGAGGCCACAGTTGCTCATGTGAAGCTGAATCATCGCTAATACCTTTTGTTTTAAGAAGGCAAAGTATATTCGGCTATGCTTTTTTATGAAGAGGGATTTTCGGTCTCTGCTTGCCCCGTCTTCTTCCCTGGTGGTTCTGGGTCACCATGAGCTGCCTGGGTATTCTGCAGTACTGGGCCAAGCCCTATCCCATAGAGCCACATCCATTTCTGCCATGCACTGATGAGGACCAGAAAGTACTAAACTGGCTGTATGCATGCTGGATTGGTGTGGCTCTGTAAAAAGTATTAGCTATATAGGCTCACAGCATTTCTGGATGTGTGCCTGGCTTTCATGGGCAGAAATAGATAAGCATATTTGGCAGTGATGCATTATGGGAAACCACAGTTGCTCATTTACAGATGAATTATCCCAAATACCTGTTGTTTTAAAGAGAATCTGTAATAAAAATCTATGTAGCCCCGATCCAGCACTGGCTCCCCCTGAAAATTCTGTTGGGGGATGTTGCACCTGCGGTGCGCGGTAATATTTACCTTAGGGATCCATTGCAGGAGCAGAGCCATCTTTACTCTCAAGCTCTGGCGGAAATAGCTGAGCCCGATCGGGTCCACTCTACTGCACAGGCGTCTCGTGCCCGATTGTGTCCACTCTACTGCACAGGCGTCTCGTGCCCGATCGGGTCCACTCTACTGCGCAGGCATCTCGTGCCCGATTGTGTCCACTCTACTGCACAGGCATCTCGTGCCCGATCATGTCCACTCTACTGCGCAGGCATCTCGTGCCCGATCGGGTCCACTCTACTGCACAGGCGTCTCGTGCCCGATCGGGTCCACTCTACTGCGCAGGCATCTCGTGCCCGATCGGGTCCACTCTACTGCACTGGCGTCTTGTGCCCGATCGGGTCCACTCTACTGTGCAGGCGTCTCCTGCCCGATCATGTCCACTCTACTGCACAGGTGTCTTGTGCCTGATCGGGTCCACTCTACTGCGAAGGTGTCTTGTGCCCGATCGTGTCCACTCTACTGCACAGGCGTCTCGTGCCCGATCGTGTCCACTCTACTGCACAGGCGTCTCGTGCCCGATCGTGTCCACTCTACTGCGCAGGTGTCTTGTGCCCGATCATGTCCACTCTACTGCACAGGCGTCTCCTGCCCGATCGTGTCCACTCTACTGCGCAGGCGTCTCGTGCACGATCGGGTCCACTCTACTGCGCAGGTGTCTTGTGCCCGATCGTGTCCACTCTACTGCACAGGCGTCTCGTGCCCGATCGGGTCCACTCTACTGCGCAGGTGTCTTGTGCCCGATCATGTCCACTCTACTGCACAGGCGTCTCGTGCCCGATCGGGTCCACTCTACTGCGCAGGTGTCTTGTGCCCGATCGGGTCCACTCTACTGCACAGGCGTCTCCTGTCCGATCATGTCCACTCTACTGCACTGGCGTCTCGTGCCCGATCGGGTCCACTCTACTGCACAGGTGTCTTGTGCCCGATCGTGTCCACTCTACTGCACAGGCCTCTCGTGCCCGATTGTGTCCACTCTACTGCACAGGCGTCTCGTGCCCGATCGGGTCCATTCTACTGCGCAGGTGTCTTGTGCCCGATCGTGTCCACTCTACTGCACAGGCCTCTCGTGCCCGATTGGGGCCACTCTACTGCACAGGCGTCTCGTGCCCGATCGTGTCCACTCTACTGCACAGGCGTCTCGTGCCCGATCGTGTCCACGCTACTGCACAGGCGTCTCGTGCCCGATCGTGTCCACTCTACTGCGCAGGCGTCTTGTGCCCGATCCTGTCCACTCTACTGCACAGGCGTCTCGTACCCGATCGTGTCCACTCTGCTGCACAGGCGTCTTGTGCTCGATCATGTCCACTCTACTGCACAGGCGTCTCGTACCCGATCGTGTCCACTCTACTGCACAGGCGTCTTGTGCCCGATCGTGTCCACTCTACTGCGCAGGCGTCTCGTACCGGATCGTGTCCACTCTACTGCACAGGCGTCTCGTACCCGATCGTGTCCACTCTACTGCACAGGCGTCTCGTGCCCGATCGTGTCCACTCTACTGCACAGGCGTCTCGTACCCGATCGTGTCCACTCTACTGCGCAGGCGTCTCATACCCGATCGTGTCCACTCTACTGCACAGGCATCTTGTGGCCGATCGTGTCCACTCTACTGCACAGGCGTCTCGTACCCGATCGTGTCCACTCTACTGCACAGGCGTCTCATACCCGATCGTGTCCACTCTACTGCACAGGCGTCTCGTACCCGATCCTGTCCACTCTACTGCACAGACGTCTCTTACCCGATCGTGTCCACTCTACTGCACAGGCGTCTCGTACCCGATCGGGTCCACTCTACTGCACAGGCATCTTGTGGCCGATCGTGTCCACTCTACTGCACAGGCGTCTCGTACCCGATCGTGTCCACTCTACTGCACAGGCGTCTCGTACCCGATCGTGTCCACTCTACTGCACAGGCGTCTCGTACCCGATCGTGTCCACACTACTGCACAGGCGTCTCGTACCCGATCGTGTCCACTCTACTGCACAGGTGTCTCGTACCCGATCCTGTCCACTCTACTGCATTGGCGTCTCGTACCCGTTCGTGTACACTCTACTGCACAGGCGTCTCGTGCCCGATCGTGTTCACTCTACTGCACAGGCATCTCGTACTCGATCGTGTCCACTCTACTGCACAGGCGTCTCGTACCCGATCGTGTCCACTCTACTGCACTGGCGTCTCATACCCGATCGTGTCCACTCTACTGCACTGGCGTCTCATACCCGATCGTGTCCACTCTACTGCACTGGCGTCTCGTACCCGTTTGTGTCCACTCTACTGCGCAGGTGTCTCGTACCCGATCCTATCCACTCTACTGCACAGGCGTCTCGTGCCCGATTGTGTCCACTCTACTGCACAGGCGTCTCGTGCCCGATCGTGTCCACTCTACTGCGCAGGTGTCTTGTGCCCGATCATGTCCACTCTACTGCACAGGCGTCTCGTGCCCGATCGTGTCCACTCTACTGCGCAGGCGTCTCGTGCCCGATCCTGTCCACTCTACTGCACAGGCGTCTCGTACCCGATCGTGTCCACTCTACTGCACAGGCGTCTCGTGCCCGATCGTGTCCACTCTACTGCACAGGCGTCTCGTGCCCGATCGGGCTTGGCTATTTCCGCCGGAACTTGAGAGGGAAGATGGTCTTGCGCCTGCAATGAATCCCACAGATAAATATTGATGTGTACCTCGGTCTGGAGGTCCCAGGGCTGCATCAGGGCTGCATGGGAGGAAGGGGGAAGCCTCATTAGTATCCAGAGGCTTCCCCCTCTCGAGGTAAGTATCCCCACAGGGGCACTTATTTTATTACGGATTCTCTTTAACCTCCTGAGTGGTATGCTCAACATTGTGTCGGGCATACCGCTTGCTAGCATCAGGAGTCCCCAAGGATAAATCTAATAGATTCAATGCCTGCAAAAGGCTTAGCTAGCACTACACTAGCTAGTATAACTTGCCAGCACCCCCCGACCACCCCGATCCAGTCGTTTATACATTACCCATCCTGGTTCCAGCGATCGGCGCAGCCTTCCCGCACAGATCCGTCTTCTCTATGGCGAGGATCGGGATTGCGCATGATGTCATGTACGATACGATCCTCCCCATAGAGAGACTAGAGCTGTGCCGATCTCTGGATAGAGGTTGGGTAATGTATAAACGGTTGAATCGGGGGAATCGGAGGCAATAGGGGGGGGCGGGGATGGGGGAGTGTGCTCGCAACCTATTCTAGCTAGCCTAGTGCTAGCCAAACATTTTGCAGGCATTAAATCTATTAGTTTCATCCTGGGGACTCTGAGGCTACGAATCCTCCTGAGAGGCGTAATGCTCAGGAGGTTAAGAAGGCAAAATGATACTCAGCATGACTGTTATGGTGAGGATATCGCTATTGTAGAATGTCTATAAGTATAATGTAACGGTATATAGTTATTAGAGCAGCCGGAGTGCCTCCTTAATAAATCACCTTTGTGCAGTCCTTTCTCATTGCTATAATAAACACTGGCTGGGACTCCTTTCACCTTGGAGAGCGGGACAGCCGTAAGGAAGAGGTTAGGAAAAGGTTGCTTTTTATTTAATTTTCTTTTTATTTATTGCATCTGGATTAATAAACCGACGTGGCCGGCAACGCCTGACACTTAATACTCAGGTGGGCTCAACCTGCCCGGTCAGTGGTCCTTTATAATCCCAACCAGATGCCAAATTTCCTGGTCCCATAAATAAAAGTCACTCAGCCGTCAAAATGAATGCGCCTTTTGCTGTAATATTTGTTTTATTAAACGGCGACCCAGGCTATAAATAAACTCATGCTGAAAGGCAAACTACAGTCTCCCCTCTGAGTACACATCTCTCGGGCTTTGTTCTAATCTCTCCCTGAAAGTCATTTCTTTTACGCCGCTTTCCCATTTTACATGCTTTGGTGATTAATAATTTCTTTCTTGTATTTTATGCACTTTTTTTCGGGGGGGGGGGGGGGGGGAGGGGGGGCTGGTGGCTGTCTGCATATTGGTGGTGTGGTCGGCAGCGGTGATAAAGGGCTGGTTAGCCGCACACACAATCTGCTCTTTTCATTTGAAAGAGTCCTTGTAATGACATAAAGTGGAATGCAGTAAACTATTCAGGATACCAATTTTTATGGTGATTTTCCTGGTTTCAGCATCAGAAACACTTCCTATATCTACATATTGCTGTTTTTTGGTACATAGCCCCGCCCTTCCACTGAGGTTTTGCCTAGGCTGATTAGATATTCAAATTTCTCCTTCCAGAGTATTCTGGGAAACCAGGTATTATTTCTGTTGGCTTCAGTATTCAAACACTGTATTCAAATATTCTGCAGAGCTGCAACTGATGGCGCTAAAGCCGTTGCCATCTGTGCTAAACTTCAGAATATAAATCATGGACAGGAAAGCTTTTACAATGGGCAAACGCTGACTTAAAGAAAACCTGAACTGAAAATTAAAAGTCAAAATAACCATACACAGGTCATAGTTACCTCCCGTGTAATCTACTCCTCAATCTCTTTCTCCTTTGCCGCGTCCTGTTTGTCCACTGTGATCAAGGGAATTCTCTATCCTCCATTTTGAAAATGGTCATTAACCCATAACAGCTTTCTGGTCAGCACACTGTTAAACTGTCATATCGCCCACTTGAGCCATAGGAAAACATAGACATTACTTGGCACATCAGTTGTCCTCTCAGCTATAACTGACAGCAACTGATAAATAACTGACAGCAACTGATATATTTCAATTCTGACAAAATGTTGTCAGAACTTGAAGCGATCACTGTCAGAAGAAAATGGTGAGCTTCTGAGAGCAACTGATGGCAAGGTAACTATTTAATGTTCATTTGAAGTTACCTCATGTGTTTATTTTAAATTAATTTTACTCAGTACAGGTTCTCTTTAATAATCTATAAATGAATATTGGGGGAGAAAATACGCAATATTATTCATTTTTGTTATTTTCACTACAGTTTCTCTTTAACAGTCAGAGCTAGCAGTTCAATACAGTTTGAAGCCGGTTTTGCAGTGCAAACTGGTGGCAGTGGTGCGCCGTGCCCGCCACACCGCATCGCCAGAAACAGGTCTTCAGGGAACACCACGTTAAAGCCTATCTAAAGGGAAAAAAGCCTATCTAAAGGGAAAAAAATAAAAACTCGCCATCACAGCAATTCCTTTCTTTAATCAGTGGTGTGCTGCCTGCTCCTATCTCCGCTGCCTGTCACTGTCCCAGAAGTAAGGGCTGGCGCACACCAAGAGCGCTTTTAAAATCGCCAGTGCTTTGAAAAGCAGTTGGCTAATGTATTTGTATGTGATGGAGCACACCAGAGCAATGTGCTTCTTTCCCCAAACGCGGGTCCTGCAGCATTTCTGCTGATTTCTGAGGCAATTCCGCCTCAGTGTTAAAGTGAACCAGAGACGAAGCACCCTCATGTATTTTACCATATATAACAGTGGGAACTTTAGAGAAAACACCTACCCTGCTCTCTGTTTCATCTTTCACTGCTTAGACTGCCTGTTTATCAGCCCTGATAAAATCCCTGACTGAGCCTTCAGTCTGGCTTTGCTCAGGAATCATTATAGCTGAGTCTGTCTTCTCTGATATCTTTTCAAGCCCAAGCCTGCCCCCTTCTGGCTCTGCTTTCCTGTTCTGCATATTTGCAGCATCACAGAGAGCAGTGATGAGATGGGAAGAGCTGCTAATGTAAGGGTATATTAAACAGCAGGTGTACAATGGATATTGCATACAACACACACAGGGACAATGTCCGTGGGGATGGTGGTACTTATCGTGCTCTGCTGAAGGTGGAGAGGCGAATGTGGGCGCCAGTGGGTGCACGGCCTTACAGCCGTTTCGCAATGGGGTGAGCCTTGCTTCTTCGGAGGCTTCTGGTGCACGAGAAGCCTCCGAAGAAGCAAGGCTCACCCCATTGCGAAACGGCTGTAAGGCCGTGCACCCACTGGCGCCCACAGTCGCCTCTCCACCTTCAGCAGAGCACGATAAGTACCACCATCCCCACGGACATTGTCCCTGTGTGTGTTGTATGCAATATCCATTGTACACCTGCTGTTTTGCATTAAAGCTACAGTGCCAGACATTCTCTGTTCCTCTTTTCACAATCAATGGTCACAAAGCTTGAACTTTTCCTGTCGTGAGCACGTAGCTTTTGCTGAAGTTTCTGCACTGCCCTTCAGCTGGACATTCCCCATCTGTAGTTTGTACTGAGTGCCTACCTATCCTTCTCTAAGTCCGCTAAGGGTATATTGACCAGGAGCGTACTGCGCAGGCCCAGTATGGTCTGTGCCAGCGCAGTACGCTCCTGCTGACATCAGCGGATAGAGGACACGGCAATGCAGGCGCAGTGGTTTTCAGACTTTAAAGAGTGGCTTTGCGGGCACAGGATGTCTGCAGGGGACCATTAGAAGCCTCGGGAAAGTTCAACTCATTTTCCCCCCGACTCCACTACAGTATTCCTTTAAAGGAAAGTGGAAAATTGCTCTGAAAAGCGCTAGATCAGAGCGATTTTCCAAGCGTTTTTTGTTACAGAAGCTGTTCAGTTACAGCTCTACTGTAACAAAATAATTTATGTATGAAATAAGAACCCTTTTCAGGTGTTTTGGATGAATTAGCTGATTAGTCTGACACTTTGAGCTCAGAATATTGAACATTCTCACAATATTCTAATGGTCTGAGATTTAGATTTTGAGGTTTTCATATGCTGTAAGCTAGGCCTGAACGATTTTAGTAAAAAAAATAAAAAAATGAATTGAGCGATTTCTGTCCGAAATCGGGATTTGCTTCAAATCAAGCTTTGTTTCCCTCCTCTGTGCGCCTCTGTCCCCGTCTGTTTTTGTGTCTCCTCTGTGTCTCTCTCTGTGCCCACTCTGGGTCTCTCTTCGTGCCCACTTTGTGCCCCTTTTGTCTCTCTGTGTCTCTTCTGTGCCCCTAAGCTGCGGCAGTGCTGGAATACCTTCCAGCACGAGTCCAGCCATGCCCATCTATACACTTTGCCTCCTGCAGGCTCTAATGCACGGCATACTTCCTGTATGTCATGTGACATACAGGAACCAGGAAGTATGCTGTGCACAAGAGCCAGCAGATGGCAAGAGACAGTGTTGGACTCAGCGGAAGGTATGTCCAACACTGCCGATGCTGCGGGCCGCACGCGCCCGAACTTGCGGTAAGTTTGAAGCTGCTTCTTCAAACTTCCCCCATGCGAAAATGATGTCATCACAGAAATTGCTGCTTGGACGATTCCAAAATTGTGATCTTGGTGATCACGATTTTGGTTTAAATTCGATCTATCTTTCAGGCCTACTGTAAGCCACAATCATCCAAATTATAACAAATAAAGGCTTAAAATGCCTCACATTGCATGTAATGAGTCTGTTTCATATATTAGTTTCACATTTTAAGTTGAATTACTGAAAAAAAATGGACTTAAGCTTGTTATTCCAGTTTTTAGAGTTTCACCTGTATATTGCGGTCTAGTAAAATAGTTGTCTCATCCAGAGCCCAACCAAACACTGCATAATAGGAAACCAAATTGGAAAGAAAGGACAGTAAAATAAATTTTCGTGCAGGTGCCATATCAAAAACCTTCTGCTCACAACGTAAACACGATTTTGCCTGCGGGCAGCGATCGACGGGGAGCCAAGTATATTTTTACATTTCCAAAATCTGACACGGCCTCGCTCTTTTTGCCGCTGTCTCATTAGCGGCGGCTAGAACAACACAAAACAACGCGGCGGCCGCGTTTGATTTCCCGTCGCTCAGAAAGACAGTTAGATCTTTGGTTGAAAATAAGTGCAGATAAATGGCTGCTGCTTGCTATTTTCCTTTGTGTTAATCCCCCCTACTCGTCCATGAAGAAGAAAGCCGGTTCAGTGGGTTAGAAAGAAAAGGCAAACGCACACACACACACAACGCAGGGGGAATAAGTGTTTTGTCGGGAACACGTGGGAGCCAAATTAAATTAGATTAAAAAATAAGATTAAAATGAGGGTTATTATGGAAACGTTGATTAGGAGGCCCCATTAAGGTCTGCTATTGTGCCGTTATCTAAATAGAAATCTCTTCTTTGGCTTCTTTCAATCAGACATCACTGCGAGTCTTTTATTTACACGGAGAGCCTTCTGCAGCGTGCGTGCGCCGCACCTCCTCGCCGCCGGAGACTTTTCTGCCGCTATCGGATAAAGGGGGGGGGGGGGGCAAAATTCTGAAAATAAGGCACAGGCTTACTAAGAGTAGGAATGTTCTCGCCACAGTTGATTTGGACGCAGGGAGAAGCCGTGAGATTGTAATCCAGTGGAATATATAATATATATTGCCCTAATGATTGCCTAATTTCTTCCTCGGCTATTGCAGACACTAGAATTGCAGAGATTTGCACCACCTAAATCCGGTGATGCGCAGTCACCGAAATGACCTACTTCGTTACTAAAAGCCTATAGAACATACACACACTCACACACTCTTACTCGCACACTCTTTCTCTCTCTCTCTTTCTCTTTCTTTCTCCCTTTTTTTTCTCTCTCTTTCTCTCTCTCTCTCTCTCTCTCTCTGTCTCTCTCTCTCTTTCTCTCTTTCTCTCTATCTCTCTCTCTTTCTCTCTCTCTCTCTCTCTCTCTCTCTCTCTCTCTCTCTCTCTCTCTCTCTCTCTCTCTCTCTCTCTCTCTCTCTCTCTCTCCAGTGGTGACATGCAAACATCACATAGTGATGTACGGCACGGGTCAGGTTCGCCGTTGCTCTTATAGGTCGGCGGTTCTAGTGCTAGTCTGTGATTGGTGTTTGATTACACATCAGAGTTTCCCATCAGATCCACGTCTATTATAGGTGTGGCTCATCCCTCCAAGTTCGACAGTTGACTCCCGATTGCTCTCGCAGTGGCCCTCAAGACTTCTTTGACTCCTTTGAAGAGCCTTCACTAAATGCTTAAAGAGAGTCTGAAGCGAGAATAAATCTCGCTTCAGACCTCAGAGTTAGCAGGGGCATGTGTGCCCCTGCTAAACCGCCGCTATCCCGCGGCTTAACGGGGGTCCCTGATCCCCCAAATCCCCTCCGTAATGCGGGGGAGCGCTTCCTGGTTGGGGCAGGGCTAACCGCCGCAGCCCTGCCCCACAAGCGTCTGTCAGCGCGTATCTCCGCCTCTCCCCCGCCCCTCTCAGTCTTCCTTCACTGAGAGGGGCGGGGGAGAGGCGGCGATGCGCCGCTGACAGACGCGACTGGAGGCAGGGCTGCAGCCGTTAGCCCTGCCTCCAGGAGCGACCAAGTCTGCGACCAAGTGTCGCAGTGGAGTGTTTGGGAGTCAAGGGACCCCCGTTTAGCGGCGCTATTGCGGCGGTTTAGCAAGGGCACTGCTAACTATGAGCTCTGAAGCGAGATTTATTCTCGCTTCAGAGTCTCTTCAAACCATGCTTTACAGCGGTCTTTTATGCAGCACAATTATCAAACAACTTTTGTTGTGAAACAAGTTGAAAACCCCCCAAAAAAGTTGCTTGCTATTGTTGTTGCAAATGTTGGATTGACGTCTTATCAGTTCTGGGAACAATAGCAAGTAACTTTTTTTTTTTGGTTGTTCAGCTTGTTTCACAACAAAAGTTGTTTGATAATTGTGCTGCATAAAAGACCACTGTTCAGCGTGTGTATGGTACTTTAGAGGGCTAATCCAACTTTGCAACCATCATGACTGGCCTTATCTTCTCTTGACTTTTATTGTGCTCTGCTATTTTGATGGATTACAGCTATAAAGCCTCATTCACACGCTCAACAAAAGTCTTTTAAATGCACAATTATCAAACAACTTTTGATGATGAAACAACCAAAAAAAAGTTGTTTGCTATTGTTCACACAACTGATAAGACTGTTGGATTGACTTCAGCTGCGTCTTATCAGTTTGAACAATAGCAAACAACTTTTTTTTTGGTGGTTTCAACTTGTTTCATCATCACCGCACAACAAAACAAGCGACTTCGTTAACCACTTGCAGACCAAGTACATTGAATCAACGTCCAGCAGGTGGTGCTACCGTTCTGACCGGACGTTGATTCAACGTCTGCGCTAACAAACCGTCCCGATGCGATCGTGCTCATCCGGAGGGGGAGATTAAGCTTTCATATGACAGCTGGCATCTCCCCCGAGTGATCAGCAGCCATCCAGTATGGCTGCTGATCACGGGATCACTATGATCGCTGACAGATCGTAGTGATCACTTTGACAGCGGCGGCAGGGGGGAAAGAAAAGGATCCACTCACCTCCCTGCAGTTCCAGCGACGATCGGCGCCCCCCTCTGCTCTGGCCGGCATCTCTGCTCCGTCTGACGTCAGCGCCGGGTCCCATCTTGATGACGTCATCAAGCCGCGACCCGGACCTGAGTGTCATTTGGAGCGGAGATGCCGGCTGGAGAAGAGGTGGCTACTGCAGCTTATCGCTGGAGCCTGGAAGGTGAGTGAAAGCTGTCAGCTACAGGGGGGACACCTGCCTCCATGGGGAACACCATGCACAGCCAGCCACAGACGGGATCCGGCCGCCCGACCCCCCCTAAACGCCCCCTCTCCATGCAAATTGCCCTGGTCCTTAAGGGGGGTTAGGCGGCCAGTCCCGAAGTGGTTAAAGATGTGTGTTTTCCATATCGTTACAGCCCCACAGCGACGTCTCTTCACCATAGTACATATAGCATCATCGTACTCGGTATGTGTACACATTCACAGTTTGCAGACATCTTCTCACTGTCTTTTCCAAAATCAATCCGACAGCCGGAACGATTCAACCTCTTCTTATCTGTCGTTCTTGCTCAGTCGTCCGCACGTCTACACGTGAAGACTGTAGTTAAATTTTCCCAAAACGTTTGATTTTCGCTCACTGTAAAAGACGTGTGTGTATAGGGCTTTAAACAAGCAACTTGGAAGATGGTGCTGGGTCTCTTTCTTTGCTACAATTGTCTGTTTCTGGGCTGAGGGGCAACGACCCTAGCACAATCTGTTGCCTATCTCCTTGGGACTACCGTATCCTGTGAAATGCGTTACAATCCGTTCACATCAGCGTGTTCGGGAACCGGACCGTTCTTTCAATTCCAACTAACGGAACACCAGTTTGGGTAGCCTGTAATAATTCCAGATCGGCAAATAAAGCAGATGCCGACAGGTAAAACTGAGTGGGTGGCTACGGGAAACAAAACCCACAAGTGAAAAACGGATGCCCAAATGTAACAATCTACTTCATTTGAATCTGAAAACTGATACGTTTTTAAAGGATCAGGGTTTTTTGTGCCGTTAATTGTGAACCCAGCCTAAAAGATGTTTATTATAATAGGTCAGCAGGTTTGCTCACCTCTTTGGGCCTTCTCTTTAAAAAAATATATATTTTAGGGTTTCTTGGCTACCGCATGGCAACTCAAAACTTAGCTCCCACCACAGATTTTCTATAGGATTGGAGTCTGTAGTGACCATTACCTTAATGGAGGCTGGCTAGGCCTCCCCATGACCTTCACAGATTTTAGCACCATTTACTTCTCCATCGGAAAAACTGCTACAGTTATGTGCAGGACAGACTATAGTCACTAAAGACGTGTTTTCAAATCCTGATTATGGGCGCGCAGGTGCTAAATAATATAAATGAAGAATTAATCAATAATAAATGAATCAATATTTTATTGTAAAAGTCAGAATTACATACATAATCCACATGCATTACCCTCAATCACACTATATCCACACATGCATGGGAGTCATATGGTGTCCAATAAAAATATGTAAATTCCGCATATACTTGGAGACTCTGCGGGGTTTTCTTTAAAAAGTACTTAAAAACTGAAAAAGTATCTCTGATCAATTCCACAGTTCCGTGGCTGTTGTCAAATTTCCCTTTATATGTATCCCAAACAAATTGTTGTCCACAAATGTGCACTGTATATACTGTTTGGTGTGTGTTGAAGAAAAAGGTTGATATCACCTGCCACTGTAGTATTCCTGATGCTTGTACGTTTTACGTTGTACTGTAGTATTCCTGATATCACCTGCCACTGTAGTATTCCTGATGCTTGTACGTTGTACTGTAGTATTCCTGATATCACCTGCCACTGTAGTATTCCTGATGCTTGTACGTTGTACGTTGTACTGTAGTATTCCTGATATCACCTGATATCACCTGCCACTGTAGTATTCCTGATGCTTGTACGTTGTACGTTGTACTGTAGTATTCCTGATATCACCTGATATCACCTGCCACTGTAGTATTCCTGATGCTTGTACGTTGTACGTTGTACTGTAGTATTCCTGATATCACCTGATATCACCTGCCACTGTAGTATTCCTGATGCTTGTACGTTTTACGTTGTACTGTAGTATTCCTGATATCACCTGCCACTGTAGTATTCCTGATGCTTGTACGTTGTACTGTAGTATTCCTGATATCACCTGCCACTGTAGTATTCCTGATGCTTGTACGTTGTACGTTGTACTGTAGTATTCCTGATATCACCTGATATCACCTGCCACTGTAGTATTCCTGATGCTTGTACGTTGTACGTTGTACTGTAGTATTCCTGATATCACCTGATATCACCTGCCACTGTAGTATTCCTGATGCTTGTACGTTGTACGTTGTACTGTAGTATTCCTGATATCACCTGATATCACCTGCCACTGTAGTATTCCTGATGCTTGTACGTTGTACGTTGTACTGTAGTATTCCTGATATCACCTGATATCACCTGCCACTGTAGTATTCCTGATGCTTGTACGTTGTACATTGTACTGTAGTATTCCTGATATCACCTGCCACTGTAGTATTCCTGATGCTTGTACGTTGTACGTTGTACTGTAGTATTCCTGATATCACCTGCCACTGTAGTATTCCTGATGCTTGTACGTTGTACATTGTACTGTAGTATTCCTGATATCACCTGCCACTGTAGTATTCCTGATGCTTGTACGTTGTACATTGTACTGTAGTATTCCTGATATCACCTGATATCACCTGCCACTGTAGTATTCCTGATGCTTGTACGTTGTACATTGTACTGTAGTATTCCTGATATCACCTGCCACTGTAGTATTCCTGATGCTTGTACGTTGTACGTTGTACTGTAGTATTCCTGATATCACCTGATATCACCTGCCACTGTAGTATTCCTGATGCTTGTACGTTGTACATTGTACTGTAGTATTCCTGATATCACCTGCCACTGTAGTATTCCTGATGCTTGTACGTTGTACATTGTACTGTAGTATTCCTGATATCACCTGATATCACCTGCCACTGTAGTATTCCTGATGCTTGTACGTTGTACATTGTACTGTAGTATTCCTGATATCACCTGCCACTGTAGTATTCCTGATGCTTGTACGTTGTACATTGTACTGTAGTATTCCTGATATCACCTGCCACTGTAGTATTCCTGATGCTTGTACGTTGTACATTGTACTGTAGTATTCCTGATATCACCTGCCACTGTAGTATTCCTGATGCTTGTACGTTGTACATTGTACTGTAGTATTCCTGATATCACCTGCCACTGTAGTATTCCTGATGCTTGTACGTTGTACATTGTACTGTAGTATTCCTGATATCACCTGCCACTGTAGTATTCCTGATGCTTGTACGTTGTACGTTGTACTGTAGTATTCCTGATATCACCTGATATCACCTGCCACTGTAGTATTCCTGATGCTTGTACGTTGTACATTGTACTGTAGTATTCCTGATATCACCTGCCACTGTAGTATTCCTGATGCTTGTACGTTGTACATTGTACTGTAGTATTCCTGATATCACCTGCCACTGTAGTATTCCTGATGCTTGTACGTTGTACATTGTACTGTAGTATTCCTGATATCACCTGCCACTGTAGTATTCCTGATGCTTGTACGTTGTACATTGTACAACGTACAAGCATCAGGAATACTACAGTGGCAGGTGATATCAACCTTTTTCTTCAACACACACCAAACAGTATATACAGTGCACATTTGTGGACAACAATTTGTTTGGGATACATATAAAGGGAAATTTGACAACAGCCACGGAACTGTGGAATTGATCAGAGATACTTTTTCAGTTTTTAAGTACTTTTTAAAGAAAACCCCGCAGAGTCTCCAAGTATATGCGGAATTTACATATTTTTATTGGACACCATATGACTCCCATGCATGTGTGGATATAGTGTGATTGAGGGTAATGCATGTGGATTATGTATGTAATTCTGACTTTTACAATAAAATATTGATTCATTTATTATTGATTAATTCTTCATTTATATTATTTAGCACCTGCGCGCCCATAATCAGGATTTGAAAGTAGTGTTTTTCAAGGTGGGAGGAGGGGGATACCCACCTTATCTGGGAAGCAGCAGGTGGGCAGTATTAGGATTCTTTGTAGCTATATTCAGGCAGCGCCATCTAACCTTTGTTGACTAAAGACGTGTTACCAACAGGCAGACAGGTGAAAACCGACAAGAAAGGAGCAGAGGCACATGTAATGCGACCACACTCTTAAAGGATACCCGAGGTGACATGTGTGACATAAGATAGAAATGTGTATGTACGGTACCCAGCACATAAATAACTATGCTGTGTTCCTTTTTTTCTTTTCAGCCTGAAGGAGTTAAATATCAGGTATGTAAGTGGCTGACTCAGTTCTGACTCAGACAGGAAGTGACTACAGTGTGACCCTCACTGATAAGAAATTTCCCTTTTTATCTCTTTCTTGCTTTCAGAAGCCATTTTCTGCTAGGAAAGGGTTTTATAGTTGGAATTTCTTATCAGTGAGTGTCACACTGTAGTCACTTCCTGTCTGAGTCAGCACTGAGTCAGCCACTTACATACCTGATATTTAACTCTTTCAGACAGAGAAAGAAAAAAAGGAACACAGTATAGTTATTTGTGTGCTAGGCACTGTACATACACATGTCTATCATCATGTCACATGTCACTTTGGGTATCCTTTAAAGATCAATATTAAGATATTTGGCTATGTTAATAAAAAAAAATATATTGACTAGATCAGTGTTCCTCAACGTTTTATCGGTATGCACCCCTTTTAAAACCCTGTACTCACCAAGTACCCCCTAGCATACTAAACATTATCAAAAGTACCCCTTGAAAAATATATATTTAATCGTAGTACATGATAATTGGTTCTAAACTATTTCCAATCATTTACTAATCCTTTTAATTAGCTAAAATATCAAATTGGTGTTGTTTAAATAAGCTTTATCATTTTCTATAAAACTAGCGGTATGGACGAGCTCAGCTCGTCCATCACCGCCGATGGCTGCCGCTCAGGCCCTGCTGGGCCGATTTCCATCAAATAAAGTGCAGCACACGCAGCCGGCACTTTGCCAGCCGCGTGTGCTGCCTGATCGCCGCCGCTCTGCGGCGATCCGCCGCGAGCAGCGGTGAAAGAGGGTCCCCCTAGCCGCCTGAGCCCTGCGCAGCCGGAACAAATAGTTCCGGCCAGCGCTAAGGGCTGGATCGGAGGCGGCTGACGTCAGGACGTCGGCTGACGTCCATGACGTCACTCCGCTCGTCGCCATGGCGACGAAGTAAGCAAAACACGGAAGGCCGCTCATTGCGGCCTTCCGTGTTACTTTTGGCCGCCGGAGGCGATCAGAAGAACGCCTCCGGAGCGCCATCTAGTGGGCTTTCATGCAGCCAACTTGAAATAGTTTTTTTTTAATTTAAAAAAACCCTCCCGCAGCCGCCCTGGCGATCTTAATAGAACGCCAGGGTGGTTAAGTATATCAAGCCCGAGTACCCCCTGGAACCAGCAGAAGTACTCCCTGGGGTGAGCATACCACACGTTGAGAACCTAGGGACTAGATGAAGAGTGAATGGAGCAGCCATAAAAAAAAAAAAAAATGTTTTGCTTGGTGCTGGGATACGGCCAATATTTAAGGGAAGGAAAGTGATTGCTTCTTTCCTGCTAAAAGCCATTATTTGCATGTTTGGAACCCTCTGCCTTATTGTGCTGCCGAGAGTGTTGGCTGAAGCCTTGGAGACCCCCGTGCTGCCCCCTCCAGGCGCCTGCCTGAGCGGCCCGATAACCGTTAACATCATAGCGTGGGGGCCATAGGTTCACGTATACGACTTTTACCATAATAGCCCTCAGCAAAAATTGCTTATGTGAAATGTACCATTTAAAAAAATAAGTGGCAACTGTGGAGACTGGTTAAGTCATTTATAAAATGGAATGGCCCGCAGTGCTGAATGTGTAGCGCTGAAATTGAATTTCCCCGTGACCTTATTCACTTAACCCCCAACCTCCCTGTCGTGTCACATTGCGGGACGGGGGCTGCACCGCCATCCAGGCCGTCACAGCGGAGACCTGTCTCTTCCAGCAGAATGAGGTCTGACTCTGTTACCTCTCCATCCATCAGCCAGCCTGACACCACGGAGCATCTGCTTCCACCGCGTCCAGCCGGGACCGCGCATCTGCGCCAGCCGCGGCCTTTTCCATTTCCTATTTTTAATATAAATATCGAATGCAAGCCCTATAACCTGTAGTAATATTATTATACGAAAAAAATCTTTATCGCTTTCCTTTCTTTTTTTCATTCCCTACTTCATTATATGTAATGTTAAAATCAGTATCATTTGGCAATTCACTGATAAATCTGCATCCATTTTGTCTTTACTTTTAATTTCTATGAAAACTGTAATTTCCTACAGTAAGGTACTTACAACACTTGTAAGACTATCCATGTCTCATGCAAGAAACCAAAATCTGGGGTTTTACCTGGGCTTAAAGAGAATCTGTACTCTAACATTCTTACAGTAAAAAGCATATCACTCTATTCATTATGTTCTCCTGGGCCCCTCTGTGCTGTTTCTGCCACTCCCTGCTGCAATCCTGGCTTGTAATTGCCAGTTTTAAGCAGTGTTTACAAACAAAAGACATAGCAAGTGATAGGCTGAGAGGAGCTCAGTGTGTGAGTCATACAGAGTGTGCAGGGGGCCTGGTGAAGGTGTGTATAGCTTCTATCCAATCACAAGCAGCACAGCACATTCCAGCTTGACTGCCTCAGCCTGACAGAGCCGACAGAGGAGAGAAGATTAGATCATATAACAGAGATAACACAGCCACTGTGCAAGTAGTAAAGGCTGCAGTTAGACAGAGCACATTAGAACAGGCAAAGGAACTTAGAAGAACTAAGGCTGAAAATTTTGTTACAGAGTCTCTTTAAAGGACAACTGAGAGGGATATGATGGCTGCCATATTTATTAACTTTTAAACAATACCTGTTGCCTGGCAGCCCTGCCGACCTCTTTGGCTGCAGTAGTGTTTGAATTACACCCATGAAACAAGCATGTGGTTAATCCAGTCTGATTTCTGCCGGAAACGCCTGATTTGCGTGTTTGTTCAGGGTCTATGGCTAAATGTATTGGAAGCATAGGATCAGCAGGTCAGCCAGGCAATCTGCATACTGTAAATTGAATTTCAAATGTATATTGAAATTTTACAAGAATGGCAAAATTACTAGTTTTTATTTTTTGAACCCTGTAAAAATTTGACTTTTATTTTATCCACTTAGGAAAAATTGCTAACCTGTTTCCTGACGAAAGTTTCATTGACTCTGGCGAGCTGGATATCGGCAGGCGAGCCACTCAGAAGATCCCACCTGGAATATTCTGGAGGTCGCAGGTGTTTATAGACCATCCCGTACACCTGAAGTTCAATGTGTCTCTGGGAAAAGCAGCTCTGGTTGGCATCTATGGCAGAAGAGGTCTCCCGCCATCACACACACAGGTAACCGGAGCTGAGAGGCCGGCTAATTCCTTGGGGCCATGTAGTGAACCAATCTCAAATGGAGCCTGAACTGATAGTGACCAGATTTTCGTTGGTTCAACCTGGGACGGGGGGGGGGAGGGGGATGCCACCAGAAAATAAACGCACTGCGGGCCCACATGTCACCAGAAAATAAACGCATTGTGGGCAAACATGTCACCAGAAAATAAACGCCCCGCGGCAAACATGTCACCAGAAAATAAACGCACTGCGGGCAAACATTTCACCAGAAAATAAACGCATTGTGGGCAAACATGTCACCAGAAAATAAACGCACTGCAGGCAAACATGTCACCAGAAAATAAATGCAATGCGGGCAAACATTTCACCAGAAAATAAACGCATTGCGGGCAAACATGTCACCAGAAAATAAACGCACTGCAGGCAAACATGTCACCAGAAAATAAACGGACTGCGGGCAAACATGTCACCAGAAAATAAACGCACTGCGGGCAAACATTTCACCAGAAAATAAACGCCCTGCGGGCAAACATTTCACCAGAAAATAAACGCATTGCGGGCAAACATTTCACCAGAAAATAAACGCATTGCGGGCAAACATGTCACCAGAAAATAAACGCACTGCGGGGAAACATTTCACCAGAAAGTAAACGCCCTGCGGGCAAACATTTCACCAGAAAATAAACGCATTGCGGGCAAACATGTCACCAGAAAATAAACGGACTGCGGGCAAACATGTCACCAGAAAATAAACGCACTGCGGGCAAACATTTCACCAGAAAATAAACGCCCTGCGGGCAAACATTTCGCCAGAAAATAAACGCATTGCGGGCAAACATGTCACCAGAAAATAAACGCACTGCGGGGAAACATTTCACCAGAAAGTAAACGCCCTGCGGGCAAACATTTCACCACAAAAATAAACGCATTGTGGACAAACGTCACCAGAATATAAACATACTGCGGGCAAACATTTCACCAGAAAATAAACGCAATGCGGGCAAACATTTCACCAGAAAATAAACGCACTGCGGGCAAACATGTCACCAGAAAATAAATTCACTGCGGGCAAAGTTCACCTGGAAAAAAAGCATTTACTCACCTGGCAGAAGACTCCTCTGGCGCGCATCTCCCCGGACGATCCTCCTGAAGTCTCCCGCGCTGACAGGCAGAGAATTGATACTTAGGAGGGATTTACCTCACTAGTGGGTAGTTTTGGTTTTCCGTGCGGTAACAGCCTTTGTGAATTGATATTTTACAGAATGTTCAGTAAAATCAAATCTTTTCTGCTTTACCGAATGCCCTAATTATTCCTGCTCATACTGAGTAGCTACGAGTACATAGGTACTCCGCTTCGAAATCTAAATTAGCCAATGCTGACTGCCGAAAGGGGGGAGGTGGGGGTGCGGTGGTTAACTTACCCATGCTGCCTGGATCTGATATGCTCCACTTGCGTCCCATATCGTGCTTCACATCACTCCCTCCCTTCCTCCTTCAGCCCGGAAGAAGGAAGCATGGGAGTGACATGGAATGCACAGGGATCGCATTGGATCCAGGTGGCATGGGTAAGTTAACTCCCCCTCTCCCATGGTCAGTGCTAGCTGATTTAAATTTAAATTCCGAATAGCTACGTACTCGTAGCTACTCAGTGTTAGCAACACTAGTCTTAAAGAGAGTCTGAGCCCATAAAAAATAACTATTCTTACTGGCCATTTATCTTTGTCGATAAGATCATAGCTGAAACGCTGCATTCTCGATGTCTTTATACCAGGGGCGCTTCTAGCCATTTTGTCACTCCAGGCAAGAAAACCTGTGGTGCCCTAAAACCCCCTCCCCCCCTCCCCCTTGAAAATGATTGTAATTTGGCAGCATTTCACCAAATAATAATCGTAATACGGCAGAGTTTCACCAGAAAATAATAGTAATGTGGACAGTGTTTCACCAGAAAATACATGTAATGTGGGCAGTGTTTCACCAGAAAATACACATAGGCAGGGCTCCACTTTCATGAGACATAAAGGGGGACAGAAGGAGGCACAAAGGAGGACAGAAGGAGACACACAGGGGGATAGAAGGAGGCACAATGGGGACAGAATAAGAAACAAAGGAGGACAGAAGGAGGTACACAGAGGGGCAGTGGGAGGTACAGGGGTACAGAAGAAGGCATACAGGGGGACTGAAGGAGGCACACGGGGACTGAAGGAGGCACAATTGGGGACAGATTGAGGCACAAAGGGGGACAAAAGGATGCACAGGGGGACAGAAGGTAGCACACAGTGGACAGAATGAGGCACAAAGGGGGTAGAAGGAGGCACAATGGTGGACAGAGAAAAAGCATAAAGGGGGGCAGAAAGAGCCGTAGAGAAGACAATAGGAGGCACAAAAATTCAGGGAAACAGAAGGATGCACAAAGGGGGGAAGGAGGCATAATGGGGGACAGAAAAAAGCACAAAGGGGGAAGAAGGAGCCGCAGGGAGACAGTAGGAGGCACAAAAGGGAACAGAAGGATGCACAAAGGGGGACAGATGGAGGCACAAAAGGGGGACAAAAGAAGGCAGAGGGGGATGTAAGGAGGCACAGGGAGACAGAAGAAGGCACAACGGGGCACAGAAGGAGGCACAGGGGGACAGAGTTGGCACATGGGGACTGTACAGGCACATGGAGACAGAATGAGGCACAAAGGGAGACAGAAGTAGGCACAAGTGGACAGGAGGAGGAAGAGTGGGACTGATGGAGGAACAGGGGAGCAGAGGTAGTACAAGGGGACATAAGGAGGCTCAAAGGGAGACAGAAGGACAAACGGGGTCAGACATGGCACAAGGGACTGAAGGAGGCACAAGGAGGCAAAAAGGGGGGGGAAGATGCACAAGGCACAGAGAGAAACTGTGCAGATGCAGCAGAAGCAAGTAATAGAACACCCACAGGGCGGGGCTTAGTCAGGGGGCACACCTTTGTTCAGGGGGCAGGGCTTAATTCAGCCCCCAGGACCAATGGCACTCCAGGCACTGGCCTGGACTGCCTATGCCTAAAAGCGCCCCTGCTTTATACCCCCAAATCCCTGGGCAAAATTCCACAACTTTCCAGGTCGTGGATTTTGCTGCCCGGGGAGACAGAGCTTAGCGCTGTAGCTCTGCCTCCAGTGCAGTCAATCTCAGCTGATCTCCGCCTCTCCCCGCCCCTCTCAGTGAAAGAAGACTGAGAGGGGCGGGGAGAGGTGGACATCCGTGGAGATTGACATGAGCAGAGGCAGAGCTACTGCTCAAAGAGGCAAAAGGAAGCGATCCCCGAATATTGCCCCGGGGATTTGGGGGGTATAAAGACATTATTGTTCTGCCACTTTAATGCAGCGTTGATCTAATTGATGACGATAAATTGCCAGTAAAAACAGTTATTTTTTGGGGGCGCTTCAGACTCTGAACTAGGGTTGCCAGGTCGGCTGATGGAGAAAACCGGACAGGGGGTGGAGTTAGGGGCGGAGTCAGAAGCACACTTTTATGTAGAGTGGAGCTAAGCAATGGGCTTTTAAAAAAATGTTTTTTACAGTATTTATATCGCACTGACATCTTCTGCAGCACATTACAGAGTACATAGCCATGTCACTAACTGTCCTCACCAGTACATGCACATAAGAGACCACTTTTCACCAGTAAATGCACATAATAAGAGACCGCTTTTCACCAGTAAATGCACAAGCATTACACGTAGCAACGTCGGGAAGCGCGGGCTCGGGGGCGGTACTTAAGCTGGCGTAACTTACGCCGCGTAAGCTGGCTGGCTGTGCCTTTGACTGACAGCCAGGCAGCGAATCAGCAGTCGCGCAGCGCTGGCGGACGGGTGGCGGGCCTGTTACCCAAAACTGTATTTCAATTGCTGTAATCGTGTTGAGAGACAGCAGTAACATAAGGTTTGACAAGCATGATGTGTGACAGCGTGCTGCTTCTATACAACACCGAGCTTTGTGTCCCCATCTCTCACTATCTTCCTACCTGTTAGTGCTGGCCCCTGTAGCAGATCCGAAGTTGAACGCCATACTGCTGGTGACGAGTCCTGCACAGTTTTGCCGAATTACAAACTGCAGGAAAACCCCGCTCCCACCATCAGGAGACAGCCTCACTACAGACACTGCGCATGCGCACACATGTTAGCGCGGCATGTCGTACATCACCATGTCGCAACTTCGGAGCCGTACAGGCCGCCATGTTGGAGGCGGATCTCAGTATTGTGATGTGATGACAAACAGGGGCGGTGCCATATCCACAGTAGTGCTTCCCGAATCCCTATTGCTAATCGGGCAGAATGATCTCTGTGACTCCGAAACGGCTGATGAACGGATGTTTCGGAGTTACTGGCGGCAAGTGGCAAAAGGCATAAAACCGGACATCTTAATTGTCCGGTTTAACATGCCTTTTTGGACAGGACACAGCGGCCAAAAACCGGACTGTCCGGTCTAAAACCGGACACCTGGCAACCCTACTCTGAACTGAAGTCACAATGTCTGCTTTGCTCACATTTAGGTGACGGATACATATTGTTATGCAGAAACTAATTCCATGTGTGTTTTTCTTTCAGTTTGACTTTGTTGAATTGCTGGATGGGAGGCGCCTCCTGGCCCAGGAGTCCCGCGGATTGGAGGGTCCTCAGAGGCTTCACAGAGGGGTGGTTCCTGTGACCAGTCATGAGACCGGCTTTATCCAGTACCTGGACTCTGGCATCTGGCACTTGGCTTTCTACAACGATGGCAAGGAGCCTGAGGTGGTCTCTTTCCTCACGACGGCTATCGGTAAGCAGGTTCCTGTGGCAGATCATTGCTGAGTAACATATCAATATTTTACCAATAATTCCATTTGTTTTATCACGTGGCAGTCTGGTATTGATATTACTTTGTTTTATAATGTGGGCAGCCTTTTATTGATAGCACTTTGTTTTAGTCTTTGTTCTGCTCACTGTTGTGTTCTTCTCCTCATGCTCTGATTGGTTGTTGTTCACGACTTGTGCTTTGCCTCTTGCTCTGATTGGTTGTTCATGGCTTGTGCTTTGCCTCTTGCTCTGATTGGTTGTTCATGGCTTGTGCTTTGCCTCTTGCTCTGATTGGTTGTTCATGGCTTGCTCTTTGCCTCTTGCTCTGATTGGTTGTTCATGGCTTGTGCTTTGCCTCTTGCTCTGATTGGTTGTTCATGGCTTGTGCTTTGCCTCTTGCTCTGATTGGTTGTTCATGGCTGGTTCTTTGCCTCTTGCTCTAAATGGTTGTTCATGGCTTGTGCTTTGCCTCTTGCTCTGATTGGTTGTTCATGGCTTGCTCTTTGCCTCTTGCTCTGATTGGTTGTTCATGGCTTGTGCTTTGCCTCTTGCTCTGATTGGTTGTTCATGGCTGGTTCTTTGCCTCTTGCTCTGATTGGTTGTTCATGTCTTGTTCTTTGCCTCTTGCTCTGATTGGTTGTTCATGGCTTGTGCTTTGCCTCTTGCTCCACATTGGTTGTTCACTGTTCTATTTTCCACATTTAAATTGTATTGGTGATTTGCCGATGCTCAGATCTGTTACCCTCTATAGACATCATTTAGCCTGATCATTTTATTTTTTTTCATTGTAGCTCAGGTTTAATGTGACACTAAATAAATCCGTGACCTGATTCCTGCAGTAATGTAACAGAAAAAGCAATTGTAATGAACCCTATATACACACAGACTCGCTGCAGTCCAACCACACAAAGGATTACAGCTACTGTGCCTACAACTAAAGTGAGAGATATTAGCATACTAAAACATGCAAATTCTGTCTAGTCTCACGCCAGCACTGAGGCGCCTCTGGATTGGTAAATGCCCTACCAGTAGGCCTGTGACATGCTATCTGTTTTGTTCCACACACTTCAGTATATGTTTGAAGCACTGTAGAATCACCTAAGGTAATGATTAGTACAAAGCTTCTCCTCAACCTGTCCTGGAAACGCCCAATGTTCTTCTATCTTGCTAATATTCAGATCAGAGGCTCCTCCCTCACCAAACAAGCCCAGCTAACGCCTCCGAATGAATTCCCTCCCCTCCTTTCTGCACTCTGCTGACCTCAAGGAATAATTTGCCTAATCCATTACAAGCATGTAGAAATGGTACCAGAGGGCGATATTTTGATTGTAAACATTGTCTGTTCATGCTTTCCTGCATCCCAGCTATTCTGTGGCGCTCGTGTTCAGTGTCGCTTTAAGACACTTTTTGGAATAAAGCCCGGTGTCCCTCGGTCAGGTGAGATTTCCAGTGCGTGCCGAGGCGTGCTAGTTGAGAAATTGGTTGATCTACTTCCTCACAAAATGAATTCGGTCCAGGTGATGAGTTCAATGTAATTCTGGCTGCAGAAGATGAGCTCACGTCTGTCTCATCCGCCTCCTTTATTTTTAGCTGTGTGGAGAGAGATAAGGATCTCTGCCAGCTCTCTGTAGTGCTTGAGCTGTGCAGTGCATTGTGGGAGGGCACAAGCTGACTGACCAGCTGCTGTGCAGGCCTGAGGGTATCGCTGTACCAAGGAGAGCTTTGTCCGTCTGTAACCGCTGCTTCATCTATGGAGTGCTTATGCTTTACCATCGATTCCCAGGCACAGAAACTGCCTGCACTTATGAGCTAGTTACATCAGTGAGACAACACTTTTCACATGCTAAAGCAGACATGAACTCAGAACAGCGTAAAAGCCTGTTTGTTACAGCTGATACAAATCCTGCAATAAATCTGCAGTGTGTCTACCTCCTGCTTTCATGGAAGCAGACATATTAACATCCTGTGTTTACAAATTAGCTGCTCTACTGAGGCAGACAGCTGGCACAGCTGAGAGATCAAATTACAGTGGTCATTAGTCCCAGATGAGGGGGAATTAGACTGGCTAAACTCTCTAAATACATACAGGGTGCATTTCTCTCCGTTTCCCTTCTGTCCTGTGCAAGAGTTCAGGTCCACTTTAAAGTGACTCTCAGAGGACAACTATTGTGAAAAATTGTAAAATCTAAAATACATACATATAAAATGTTCATTTCTACCATAATACAATGCACTGTAAATTACTTTTTTTCCTATGTTTATATCACTTAAAGGGAACCAGAGACGAAGCACCCTTGTGTATTTTACCATATATATCAGTAAGAACATTAGAGAAAACACTTACCCTGCTCTCTGTTTCATCCTCACTGCTATTTGTCTGTTATCAGTTATCCCCGACTAAGCATTCAGTCTGGCTTTGCAGGGAATAATTATAGCTGAGTCATTATAGCAGAGCCACAAGGGGGCAGGCTTGGGCTTGAAAAGACACCAGAGAAGACAGACTCAGCTATAATCTTTCCATAGCAAAGCCAGACTGAGTGCTCAGTCGGGGATTCTTACGGTATCTTGGGCCAGTTCTCTTGTGGTCTTGTATACAGGCTTAATTGCTCCGCTCCAGATGTCTTCTAACTTTGCCTTGTAGTGGCTTGTTTACCCTTGAAGAGGACTTATTAGTATAGTCACACTTCAAGTCATGTAGTTAAAATCAAACCGCGTTATAGTTTTCAGTAAATAGGAAAGTACTGCTTCCTTTCCACAATTTTGTTATAAGAATTGTAACTTCCAAACTCCAGTTGTATTGACTGTGAGGTGTACTGGAAGATCATACAGGAATTCAAGGGAACCTGAAATGAGAGGGGTATGGAGGCTGACATATTTATTTCCTTTTAAACCATGCAGATTGCCTGGTTGTCCTGCTGATCCTCTGCCTCTAAAGCCCCATCTACACAATACGATTCTTTGTGCGATTCGATTACGATTCTATTTACGATCCGATTAAAGGGAACCAGAGACGAAGCACCCTTGTGTATTTTACCATATATATCAGTAAGAACATTAGAGAAAACACTTACCCTGCTCTCTGTTTCATCCTCACTGCTAAAAGTGTCTGTTATCAGCTGTGATAAGAATCCCAGACTGAGCATTCAGTCTGGCTTTGCCAGGAATGATTATAGCTGAGTCATTATAGTAGAGCCACAAGGGGGCAGGCTTGGGCTTGAAAAGACACCAGAGAAGACAGACTCCGTTATAATCTTTCCGTAGCAAAGCTAGACTGAATTCTCAGTCAGGGATTCTTATCAGAGGTGATAACAGTATTATTAAACAGAGAACAATGAAACAAAGAGCAGATTAGGTGTTTACTGTCATGTTCCCACTGATTTATAAGGTAAAATACAAGAGGGTGCTTCATCTCTGGTTCTCTTTAAAGTAGGCAGTAAAATGCGGACAGATCACCTCATGGGGGATTCTCAGTATTACCTTTATTCTTTACAAAAGCACTCCCTGAAAAGGATCTATACAAAGATGTCCGCCAGCTTCCTTTCTCCTGTGCACACTGTTTTGTCAGTCGAACTGAGCAACTGCAGTTCCGTAGAATATTTTCAAACCAAGAACAAAACTGAGAATCCCCCATGAGGAGATGGACTTGTCCAAAACATGACACATCTGTCAGATTTTCACTACCGACAGTAAGTGACAGCAATATAGGTAAAAGCAGTGACAGCAACATGGGGGACCCGGCAGGCACAAACAGATTTTTAAAGATGTCATGCTGGAATCGATTGAAAATTCGTGGGTGGTGTGTGGAGGGATTGAAGTCAGCTACATCTCTCTCTGATCAGATAATTATTGGGGGAGGATCTAAAAGCTCCTACACACACTTGACTAAAGTCAACTGAGGTGACCGATAACAACCGACAATCAAGTGATTGGCCAGCGGATCTACTCACCCGATCAGCGGACAACTTGTTCGAAGACACCGCTCCCCACCATGTGACGTCAAGTGTGCGCGGCTCTGTCGTCCGCCCCCCCACTTCCTCATAACTACAGTACACATTGTCTGCTAAACAGCTGACACGCGTCTGTACTGGCCCCCCAGCGATGTCGCCCAAGGGGATACTCTATTGACATTTTTCAGTATCTGTATTATAAATCAGACCGCAGACTTATACTGCTGATGAAGGAGGAGTGTAGGCGGATTGTTTACTCAGAAGGTAATGCTTTCAGTCATCTGATTTGTTCCCAGGAGAGGGGGAAGATTTATTGGTGTGCACCGATAGGGGCCCTATGTTGCTTCTGGCTGGGAGTCAGGCCTACACAGGACATTTGTCACCTGCATGACAGTGTGTTACTGCCCCCCTTGGGAAAGCTGCGGAGGAGAGCCTGCTTGTGATTAAAAAGGAAACGAAAGTCTTTATTTCTCTTAAGCAAATCTTTACTTAAAGCTCAACTAAATCCAAAATGAAACAAGGCAAATTCTGTTAGCAGTCAGGAAGGATGATGAGTGAATATAAACTGTGTATAGAAGCCAAGTGATGTACAGAATATCAGTTTCACGTTGGTACGACTTTATGGGGCAGAGCTGTGATGAAGCGATTAAAATCTGGGCCACGATACTATCTGCATGGAGTTTGTATGTTATCTCAGTGCTTGTGTGGGCTACTTCCAGGCACTCCATTTTTCTTTCACATATCAAAAACATAAAGATACCATAGGTTAATTGGTTATTGCTTCCACCCCCCCCCCCACCCACCTGAGAAATTGGCCCAAGACCACAGTAGGATTGACTATGGTAGGATTAGCTTGTGAGCTCCTCTGAGGACAGTCAGTGACATGGCTATGTACTCTGTAAAGTGCTGCAGAAGATGTCAGTGCTATATAAATACATAATAATAATAATATGGTAGGACATTAGACTATGGCTATGGTAGGGATTAGAGTGTGAGCGCCTCTGAGGACAGTCAGTGACATGACTGTGTACTCTGTACAGTGCTGCAGAAGATGTCAGTGCTGTATAAATACATAATAATAATATGGTAGGACGTTACACTGTGGTAGGATTAGATTGTGAGCTCTGAGGACAGTAATTTAACCCATGGTTTAACCCATTCCATTAACGGGCACTAGACAGCCTCTCAGTGTATTGTGCATGCATGGCTGCGTGCACAGCCCTGAGCGCAGACTCCGGCACAGTAAGCCAGCGCCTATTCAGTGAGGAGACCTTGGGCAAGACTCCCTAACACTGCCACTGCCTGTAGAGCACCCCTAGTGGCTGCAGCTCTGGCGCTTTGATTCCGCCCGGAGAAAAGCACAATATAAATATTCTGTGTCTTCTCTAAAGTCTATGCTAGACTGAGGTCAGCTATGGCAGTCTCTGAGTCTCTGTCTGCTTTGTAAATGAATGGTAATAGCTGGCATAATGCGGGAGCTGATTTCATTTAATGCCTCATGGAGCCCTTCACCTTCTCTCATCCACTTTCTGCTCTGCTATGGAATAATCGCGGCCGGTAGACCTCATCCTGCAGGTGTGTTTTTGTTATTCACATCTGGGTAATTTTGCGTTCATATCCGAAGGCGTCATTCAGCGAGTATTAAGAGATTATGTGTGGTACTTGCATCTCTGTAACATCAAAGTTTACCGTCGGCGGTTGTGGAGTCTCTGCTGGCGTCGCACATCATTTTTCTCCGCATTTATCGCCTTCGCCATGACAGCACGCGGCGCAGGTGCCATGCAGGTGCGTGCTCTCTGAAAATAATTACTGTAATGTTTAGCGTTGCTTTTCTTTTTATTCAGCTGATAGTTTATAGTTTCAGATATACATATATATCTGTTCCACTTCACATGAACAAGCCATGAAAACGGGCATTTTTCTAAAGACCTTGTTCCGACTTTGGTTTTTAATTGCCTAACAACCAGTTATCCTGATGGCTAATTATCCCCTTTTCTCGAATAATTCCTTGTACTAGAAGCGATCGCTAATCTATGCATACAATCACTCCTGCCGTATCTCTGCGAGAAGGCCAGGTCATGTGATGTTGTCCAGCAGCTGTGACCATACACTACTCGGCTTGGTGGCCGATTGACCATGCAATTCGATAATTATCGAATTGGATGAAAATCGGTGCTGCCAAGAGCATTGCCCGATCGGTGATGCAAGCAATTTTCATGCCGAAATTGGTTGCATGTATCGATGGGGCATGCTGCAAGATGTCGGGCCGTTGTGGTGGCGGCAGTAACTACAAATGCCCCCAGCACTTTACCCTCTAGCGTATAAATGTGTACCCCGTGTGTATATTTATACATTACCTGTCCTGTCGCCCACTGCGCAGTGCCCATCTGTCTTCAGCTTCCTCCTCTTCCATTTTCCATTTGAACGGGAAGCGGAAGACGGATGGGAACCGCACAGTGGGGGACATAGGACAGGTAATGTATACATGTACACACTTGGGGGCCTGTGTACATTTATACACTAGGTGGGCAGCTGATTCGGCCGATTCCCGAGAGATTTCTTGCTGAAATTGATGGGGAATCTGCCTCCGGTGAATGGGCAACCGACAGATTTCTCTTTAATCAGATTCGATCAGAGACATTTGTCTCAAATCTGCCCATCATTGCTAGATGTATGGCCACCTCAACTCATCTGGTGATCTGTGATTGGACACAACTGAAGTCTGTACTTCCCAAAACACAAGAGTTCTACAGCATGATAAAACTGATTGGGATGAGACTCCCATCTTTTACCATAAGGGCCCTTTGACACTGGGGCAGTGCGGCGCGTCCAATTGGTGCACTGCTACCGCACTCCAATGAAAACCTGGGGGGAAATCACGTTACCTGCGGTGCGGGTGCTCCAGAACTCTTCAATCTGATGTGCTTCCAAAACTACGTTACCGTGTGTACCTGCATCGCACTGTGTCGGACCGGGATTTAAAAAATGTTGGCGGTGGCGAAGCAACGACGTTCCGACACGCGTGTGTGGAAGGGTATATCTACAATGCACTTCCGCGTTTCAAAAACAGGAAGTGACCGCAAGCGCACGTCACTTCCTGTTTGGCCGGCTGCCTAACAGGGAATACGTTGTAGTGCGGTATTGGCGGCCGATCTACCAAGAGATATATCTCTATCTGATCGGAGAGAGATCTGTTGGCTGATCTATTTCATAGACTGGAAACAGTCAGGGCCGTGGCCCTGACATCACACTGTGGGAGGGGTTTCACCACACTATCAGCTATACAGACTCCCCTGATTATCTATTTAAGAAAAGGTAAAGCTTTCTCGTGGGAAAAGGTGTACCTGCTACTGATTGTGATGACATGATGTCCCCTGCAGAGAGGCCTCAGTAGATCAGCCCCCCTCATGTGGTAGCAGCTGCCGCTCAGCAGACATGCTGACTACTTTAGTTTATATGCAGATGGGCTCCGGAATATGAAATACGACCGTGAAAACACGGAGCGGCAATCAAGTAGAACTTGAAATCGCGTTAAGTGCTCCTTCCGGGTGAACTGTGCAATAATAGCTAAAACTAAATATATTTTGAGGCTGCATTATAGTGTCATTTAAAATTGTGTCCTGTGACTGCTGCACATTTTAAGCCTACACTTATTACGTGCGCTCCGCAGAATGGAATAACTACCCATTCCACCCTCCGGTCTGGTTCTCTCAGATCTATATGCATCTCGGCTATTGCCTGTCAGTCACCAGCGGCTTGTAAGAGGCCAGTATTGAATGAAATAAGGGAAATAGGGCTTCACTGGTGCTTCATCTGAACCGGCAGACGTATGTCCACCCAGCAGGGGTGAAAGGCATAGCTCCCAACTGTCCCTCTTTTGGAGGGACAGTCCCTCTTTGGGAACCCTGTCCCTCTTTTCTCCTTATTTGTCCCTCTTTCAGGACTTTGTCCCTCTTTCTATGTAAATATATATATTTCTCTACTAAAAATGTTTGATTGACTCTAAACTTTATTCCCATCCTTTAAATTGACATATTACTAATTTTAAAATGTTAATATGAAGGGAAATGAACCAGGATAGAAAGGACCAGTGCGGTTTGAATTATGAAACAACATATTTTTCTTATGAAATCTTTATGATATGCGTAGGGGTGTGATGAGGGCGTGATCAGGGGTGTGGCAGGGGCGTGGCTTAAGGGTCCCTTTTTCCTCATCTCAAAAAGTTGGGAGAAATAACACTTGAACTTTAGGGCTTGTGTACTACTCTAGATACAGGTGTTAGAGCGAGCTGCATAATCTCTAATTATCTGGCTTGCAGTCACTGCCGTGTATCTCCTTTTCTTATTTCACTCTGCTTCAAATACAATAGGGGAATGATAGCTGAGTGAGTTGTGCGCCCCCTCTTACACTGCGTTCTGGTGCCTCCTTTGCCTCGATCGGGCCTTGCGCCTAGTCCTACACACACACCCACACACACACACCCGCACACACACACCACACACACCCACACCACACACACACACACACACACGCACGCGCACACACACACACACCGCACACATCCGCACACACACACCACACACACCCACACACCCGCACGCGCACACACACACACACCACACACACCCGCACACACACACCACACCACACACACACACACACGCACGCGCACACACACCCGCACACACACACCACACACACCCACACCACACACACACACACGCGCACACACACACACACCGCACACATCCCCACACACACACACCCGCACACACACACCACACACACCCACACCACACACACCCACACCACGCACGCGCACACACA